>NW_009933908.1:0-19277 GCF_000696875.1 Nestor notabilis | reverse complement strand
GACTGCTGTAGCTGAACCCAGGACAGTCACGAGCACAGACATTTGCAAGGAGATTTGTATGTTGCAATGTCCTGTTGAACTGCTAAGTGCCACTGGAGCTGCCTGAATGGCCCTTAATGAAACGAGTTTCAGTTTTCCAGTCTTTCATCTCCTTTTATATCTCATTTCTTTTTGTACCTCTCATGTCTCCTTACCTCAGGGTTTGGTCTTTTGCCAAGATCTTTCTTCCTCTGTGTATTTCCATGCTAAGCACAGCTCAGCCAACTGCCAGACAGTATGGTGTTTGAGGACCAGGTCTCTGGTATTTCAAAGTGGCAACCTGAGCATCTCTATGGCCTTTCCAGGAGTGCTGATTGCTGCTCCAGCTTCCCAGGTACCATGCCAAACACTAGAATATGCATAAGTCAATAATAATTATTACTATAGACTTTCAGCACATTTTTAAACTGAGACCAACACAAGTGCTTGTTTGCTCTCAGGAAGTTCTCTGACAGACATTTTCATTATTGAAGAATTTTGGAGTTGGACAAGGCAAATTATCCAAATCCTGTGAAATCCAAAGTCCTTGTTTGGACAGATTATTTCCATAGGCTTATGTGCATATATGTTTATAGAATCCAGTAGTTGAAAATCTTAGAGCAGAAGAGAATAGAATATTTTTGTAAAAGTCAGTCTAAAATTTATAATACCAAACAACTATGTAAAATTTTCTAAAATAAGTTCACAGGACTTTATATTTACACATTGAATACATTTTACATGAAAAAATGCATTTAATTTTTTTTTATTTATGAACAGCTCTTTTTTTCTTTGCTAAATAAATGATGGCATGCCTAAGAAGCCTCATGGATCCATAGAAACTGCAGGATAAGTATCAATTTGAAAGTGAGAGGATGAATTTTCGGGCACTTCTTGATAAGCCGGTAAGATCTGAAGTGCAATTTCAGAACCATTGTGAGCCTCATGCACTGCTTTCTGTTTGTGTTTGCCTCTTCCAGCACAGCTTAAGGGATTTACTGTGGCCTATCTGCTTTGACAACTCTGTCTTATCCTAGAATTTCTAATATCTTGTGTTAAAGCTCTGTCTCCTGACAATTTTCAGACAGCCTGTTCATCATCCAGAAATCATGAAAACTGATGACCCAAACAGAAAGGCAAAACAAAAAAGAACTTGAGTTTTCCTCAGTGGATTTTCCACACTGATTATTAAGAATGGGGTGATTTTAATTTTACTTCGTGGCTTGCCAGCTGGTTTGGCTCTCAAGCTGCCAGTCTTTTTTAATCTTTGGTTTTGTTTTTCAGAAGCTTTGTCAAAAACATTCATTTTCCAAGTGCCATTCTCACTGGTTCCAGTTACGTCTCCAGAGACCAAATCTGTGAATTTGAGTGAAGAAAAATTAGAAAACTGTATTTTCTAATCTATTCAGAAGAGGAAAGAACATTGCCTAGATAGTCTTTGTTAATCAAAAATATTTAAAGCAGTGAAAAAGAAGAACGTACTGATTTACAGTAATAGTCTGAAGATTCAAAAGCGGTATAACAGGAGTACAAGATAAACAGTTCAGATTAAGATATTAATAACACTGCTGCTAAGCCACATGTATTAGAGATAACACCAGTGGTTGGTATGTATATCCTCTTTTTTATATCCTTATCATTGTACCAAATCAGCTTTAGAAGGTTAATTTGAAATTTTCAGAGAATCACAGGATCAAAGAATGAATGAGTATGGGAGGGACCTCTGGAGGTCATCTGATTCAGTGCCCCTGTTCAAGCAGGGCCACCTTGAGCTGTTTGCCCAGGACTGTGTACAGGCAGCTTTTGGAGAACTCACAACCTCCCTGGACGTGTGCCAATGCTCAGTCACCGTCACAGCAAAAAAATGTTTCCTGATGTTCAGAGGGAACTCCCTGTGTTTCAGTTTGTGCCCATTGCCTCTGATCCTGGCACTGGGCACCACTGAAAGGAGCCTGTCTCCATCCTCTTTGCACCCTCCCTTCAGGTGTTTGTATACACTGATGGGATTCCCCTGAGTCTGCTTTTCTCCAGGCTGAGCAGCCCCATCTCTCTCAGCCTTTTTTCATGGGACCCGTGCTCCGGTCCTTTCTTTCTGGCCCTTTGCTGGACAGCGTCCAGTATGTCTGTGTCTCTCTTGTGGTGGGGAGAGTAGAATTGAACCCAGTACTCCAGGTGTGGCCTCACCAGTACTGTGCAGAGAAGAAAGATCATGTCCCTTGACCTACTGCTAACAATCCTTCTAATGCAACGAAGGGTACCATTAGCCACCTTTGCACACTGCTGGCTCATGTTTAACTTTGTGTTCACCATGACCCCTAGGTCCTTGTCTGCCAAGCTGCTTTCCAGCCAAGTGTCCCCTAGCATGTACTGGTGGTGCATAGATCTATTCATCTCCAGGTGCAGGACCTGACTTTGCAGTTCCCCTTGTTAAACTTCATGAGGTTTCTGCCAACCGATTTCTCCAGCCTTCTTGAGGTGCCTCTGGACTGGGGCACAAACCTGGTGTATCAGCCACTCCTCCCAGGTTTGTGTTTTCAGCAAACTTGCTGATACTGTAAGCTTCCCCATATTCCAGATCATCAGTTAAGACATTGAATGGGATAGAATCCAGCACCGATCCCAGTGGTACACCACTAGTCACTGACCTTCGGCTAGACTTCATGCCACTACTCTCTGGGCTCAGCCATTCAGCAAGTTGTCAGTACACCTCACTGTCCTCATCCAGCCCACTCAATATCAGCTTCTCTATGAAGATCTTATGCGGAACACTGTCAAAAACCTTACTAAAGTCTGCTGATTTTGTCTGCTGCTCTCAATTTTTGACCACTTTATTTTGCCTTCCTATTTATCACTCCCTTCCCTTTTGATGCTAGCAATAAGCTAATACAGACTTTTTATTTGATAGATGAAAACACTTATGTGCTCTGCAACAAGCTACGCTTTAAATCTGTATTTTCTCATGTTTTTTCTGCCAATTGCAAGTAAATTAAAATGGGGATTTCTACTGTTTAGAAGTTGCAAATAATAATATAGCACAAGATTTCTTATGTTTTGAATTTTCATATTACATTCCATTTACCCTGCGTTGTAATTTAAAATTATGTATTAATAAAGTTTACTTCTCATGAGCTGCTGGAAGAAGTAGAAAGATGGAAGTTTTGGCAAAAAGGATAGGAACATTTCAGAAGTTATCAAGTGTGGGAAGCTAGTAATGGAATAAGCACATGAATTGCATGTGTCTTGCTTAAACAACCATTAGTGACATTTGTAAAGTCCAAAAATCAGGAGTCCCCAGTTGTCTATGCTATGGTTACAGGCACTTTGCAGATTCTTTTTTTTTTTTCTTCTTCTTTTCCTTTTAAGGGGATGATAACCTTCTACAGGAAGAAAACTCTTATTAAATTCTTCAGTTTTGCAGGAGTGCACAGGACCCTGCCTATGACAAAGTATAAAGGTATATAGTCTTTTCTCTGGGGAGATTTTGTAAACCTGAAGGAAACTCAAGAGAGAAACAATTTTTCTTCTAACAATTTTTTCTTTCTTTCTTTTTTCTGGTAATCCTCATATAGAGAAAATCAAGACATATATTGAACCAGTGGATAAGAAAGAACTAAGAGAGAAGGGAAGATCTTCATAAAACTCAAGATAATATGGCTTTAAATGCAAACATTTTGCCAGGAAGTCTTCTTTTCAAGCTGTAAACAGGCGAAGATAAAACCTATAGCCCAACTATCCAAAACAAAGAAAGTTGGATCCAGCCAGCACTTGTCTCTCACTTCCAGAAACAGAATTTTCTATATGTGTTTATATGCAAGTATAACTGTAGCTTTAATTTATGAATACTGAGGATACTTAATAATATGTAATTTATTCTGAAACCTCATCTAATCTATATGTTCTTACATTAGATCATATGTGTTAAAACATGACAAACTTACCTAAACAGTTGTGTAATAAGCAAAGAAAAGCCAAAATGCTGATGATGACCTCTAAACTCTCATTTTGGCATGTGTTAGATGCCAGGCAACAGTCCTGTGACAGAAATAATTGAAATAAATATGACTGGAACAAAAGTGCTCTGGACTTTTTATCTGCCTTCATGGAACTGGAGAATTTTTATTTTTCTGATTTTATAACATCATTTATATGAATGGTGCTGAAAAAGTCATGACTCTCAATCCAAAGACAGAAATGATGTTGTAAATTCAATGTTAGCAAAGTATTTTAAGCAACAATAGCTTACAGAAAAGGAAGCAAAGGGAAGGTGTATTGACACCACTGTTCATTTTATTAAGTGTTACATAGGTGGCAAAGTAATTTCAATATATCTGAGAAACACAATTACAGTCCTTATCTTCAAGAGCTTGCAACTGAACATCCTCACTCTGCTGGACTGCTACTGTCTTACTGTGCCCTGGGCAAATTGTGTCCTTGAGAAAGGGGAAGAGGGGACTGCAAACACAGGAGCCATAGAGGTCCCCAGTGAACAGAAAGGTGAAAGATGAGGAGCAGTTTGAAAGTAGAAAGTAAGAATGCTTGACAGGACTGGTATACTCTTACCAGCATCATGGAAGAGCCCGCATGAGGATAAGGCAAAGAAAACAGCAAAGCAAAAATGATGCAGTGGAGACATAAGGACAGAAAGGAGGGTTGCAAGCAGAATTTGAACATCAGAAATATTGTGCAAAAAGTATCCGTCTCTGAACAGACCGTTGTACTGCCGCAGATATACATCTATGCATGTCTAAATTTCTGGAAAACTGAGTGGATTGTTTCTTACTAAGTTTCCTTATCTAATTAGAAATAATAGGCCAGATAGGTTATCCTTTCTAAAAACAAGGCAAAAAAGAAAATAATTTTTCCCATTAAAATCTCCTGTACTTTCTTTTGAGAAGCAGTAGACCTCCCAGATTTCTTGCTTTCATTGCAAGAAATCCATTAGTCTTGTACCCTTTCACCATTCTATTAAAAATCTGTTCATCTTAAATCGAGTTTAAAAAAATCTGCATGTCAGTTTTCACTTGCAGCCCCCATCTGGCAAGGACTAGTGGCTGGACTGAGAAGAGAAAGGCTATTTCTTTTGCACAGTCCAGGACTTTTCAATTGACATCCAGGATTCAGAGAGCAAAAAGGTGCCCACCACAGGAGAACAAGGTTACATGCTCACAACTGAGGTGGGAAAGCATGAACAGACCACCACTGCATGTTCTAGGCGGCGGTGGGGTGGGAATCTACAACTAACTAGGTGGTTTGAAGGACTTGGAGAGAAAAGGGATATGACCCTTATGTTTGCTAGGACTCTGAACACTGTGACTTTGGGGCAAGGAGTCAGAGACTGATAAACTGAGCAGGTGTGTCTAAGAGTGCTAGACACTTGGAGGCTGCCACTCCATGCAGTGGAAGTGGTAGTCAAGGCAAATTAACATGCTGAGAAACAAAGATGAAGGGGGAAAACAAAAGCTGGCAGTACTTAAGCAGACAGCTTACAATGAGCAGTTTTGGTGGTTTCTGAATGCCAACTGAGCTTGTGATACAAGAGAATAAAATTATAGCAGCAAGGACTGGAGGACTCAATGTGAAGGGGGACACACAGCTGTAAATAGCAGGGAGAAGCTGCAGTCAAAAAGGCGGTCACAAATGGATTTTAGCTTGTTCCAGTTTTATATTTAAGCACTTACCTGCCCAGTCTTGCTTTTGTCACTTTCATCCTTTATTGGAGATCATCCTTATAATACATTTCTTCTTGTAAAATGGAATGATACCATAAGCAGTATTAGCTTAGCTCCTTAACTGGCTTGCTGAAGTAGTGGTTTAAACTCAGAAAATAATAATCCCTTAGCAAACGTATCATGAGATTTAAATATTTTTGCATTTTTTATCTGTGTTGATAATGGTCACTACTATTTTGACTGTAGAGATACTTCAGGAAAAGGAACCTTGGGGTTCAAGAGAAAGGGGACTGAAGCTCTTGTTTAGATGGTTAGCATGTAAGATATGTATAACAACAGTTACACCTGTTGAAACTATTAATTGTGGAGGATGAACTTGGGGTCTTTGTGGTTCTGTGCATATGCAATACTAGAATTAGTTTATGACTCTTTTTTGCCTTTATTTTTAAATCAGATTCTTTCTTTCTCCAAAAGTGAGTCAAGCAACATTTCTTAAGCTTGTGATATATAACAGGAATGATAAACCCACAAAATCTCCACTCTAAATTCCCCTAAATCCCGATGATGATCACAGATTTAAGATGCCTGTGAATACTGGTCTTGTCTGACAGGTCTCTGCGAAGATGCAGAGATCTCTCCCAGAGTTAGGGTTTACATCTCCCATGCTCATTATCCCAAAGGATCTTACTGAGCAAGATATCCAGGTAAACCTTAAACTAAGAGGACAAAACCTACACGTGACTCATAAGTCTCACTTTTTACTTGTATGAATATAGGTAAATCACAAATACCGCAGCTTTTTCTTGCTTCCCAGGAGCAAGTCCGAGCCCTCTAGTGGTCCGAGCGAGGAGAGCCTGGTCTCGGGAGTAATCACCAAATCATCAGAGCGGCTGATTAAACACGGCAGGAGTCCGGGAGAAGTAGGCAAACAAGCTAACTAACTTTGTATTTGATTGCACACCGCTTGCCATTACAGCTGGGCACAGAAGTGATTTGCAGAGGAAGCTTCTCCTTCGAAGCTTGGTGCATCCTCGTTTCGCAGGTATGACGCATCTTCTATCCCCTCTCTCCAGTTTCTGCATTTCCTACCCAAACAAGCTGGGGTGCAGCCACAGGGCTTTTCCTCTCCCAGGTGCCACACAGATGTAAAGGGCGGAGGCTCCTGTTTCAGAAGTCCTCACTGAGATATGGCTTTTACAAGCCCTGGGGCCTGTAAATTCCCCCAGGGGTTGCTGGGGAGCCCCCTTGCCAAGCTGAGAAAGGAAAAGGGAAAATAAGCTGGGTTTTAACCTGAATTGGGCCGCTTGGGTTCTCTCAACCCTCTGATTTCTGGAAAAATTCTGTAAATTTTGGTAAATTAATACTTTCCAAACTTTTTCTCTGGATTTTTTTTTTCCCCTAATTAACAGCACTTTTAACTTTGTCCTAATAGATTTTTGTAACTATTTAAAGGTGTGACTTTGTCTCTAAAAATATTCGTTGAAAGAATGGTGCAAAACATGTGTGAACGTCTATTTACATAAATATGGGTGGCAACACTGTTCTGTGATGAGCTGAAAACCCCACTGCAAGTCAGGGAGTCTTGAGCAGAAAGAAAACTGTGATTCAGTGGATCAGGCCCACCACATGGATAGAAAATTGTGAATAAAATAATTAAAATATAGAACAACTCTCTCCTGAGCAAGCTATGTTTACAGAAACCACTCGTTGAAGAATTTTAAATAACAGCTAATTCGGGACCAGGGAAAGATGTTAATGCATATAAAACTCTTTTTTTCCTGCCTCTAATTAGTTTGTTCAGATTTATTAAGTAAAGCTTATATATGCTGGTAGAAATCCCAGCTGCATCATATTTTCAAGGTACCCTGAAAAACACTGAGAAACATTGCTGAGGGAGAAGGGGTTGAAACGTTTATCATAATAAATTGTCCTAGCCACAGGAGGCAGGCATAGGGACTGATGGCTCTCTTACACCAAGGAAAATCAGAAATAACTCCTCGGGGGCAGGGGAATGATGAAGTAGCACTGGTGTCTAATCTGTAGGAGAGAAGAATGAAGACAAGTGAGTTCAGATCCCAATGGGGGGCTGTGGTGGGCTGCACTCTCCTGTTGATGCCCCCCGTGGACACACTCTCTGGGTGATACTGCTACAAGCCTGACTGCCCTGTGGTACCGGCTGAGCCAGAATGATGCAAAGGGCAGATGAGGCCAAGGAGATTAAACCACAGCAGGTATTCCAGATGGGATCTCCAATTCCTGGGTCAAACAGTCTCCTAGCTGAGAAAAACATGGGGCAGTGCTAGATTTTCCTGTGGACATGACTGAATCTAAATAGGCTCATCTGCCTAGAAAAGCAGCCTTAAAAAAAGGCTGGCTTCTCTGATGGAAATATGGCAGAGCAGAAAGGTTGTAGTTTTTAAAAAGCGGCTATGCTATTCTGTATGAAAATGAACAGGTCTGTTCTTATAACTGGGCTTAATGCATTGTTTGCTGAAATAATGATCTTGGCTTATTTTATCTTCAGCTTTTGCACAACAGTTAATGTTCTTTCAGTGTAAACCAAACTTCAGGTTTGTTTTTTCTTTTACTTTTTTATTGAGAGCTATTATTTACTTGTAACTCCCCAGGTTATGGATTTGCCGTGCTTACTTTTATATATATTTTTCTCTTTTTTTCCCCTATTAACTTAATGAAAATTAATTAATATCTAAGATCTACTTATACTGTTTCTGTCATTAAAACAGACAAATTATTTATAAGATCTACCTAAAGAGAATTTGTGTCATATAAAAAACCAATTAAATACAGAGAGGTAATTTATACCGGAGGAGGGCATGTATATATAAGTATATCTTATCAGGAGAGTGCTGTGTTAGAAATCCGTTAGAAATTCAGAAACGCAGCAGATAACATCACAGTCCTTTCAAAATGAGGATGTTTTACATTTAACTGCTGTCAACATATATTTAGAATATGTTTTGTGTGAAGAATACTTGGATGTATATTTATGTGCATGTGTGTGTGTGTGTATGTTACAGTTTTATTTCAATCTCTCAAGTGAGGACACAAGGCTAGTTTGGACAGTTTCCAAGTCTGAAAGCTATGCCTTTAGAATGAACTTCAGTGCAGCTATCCTTTGTTTAACTTTGCTATTTGGTTAAACACTACCTCATTACAGCGGTCATGAGTGTTTCATGTCATTGGATTTCACTCCATCCTTCCCTTTTACAAGACTGAGCAAACAAAAACTGAATATGTGAGGCGGATGGTTTAAAAATAGATAAACATTTCAATTTGCAAGTAATTTTAGGCTTCTAAGATGCCACTTTTGTTTGTTTTGATGGCGAGGAATTTATCTGACAGCAACATACTTCTATTGAACTGTTGGCCATAATAAAATTAAATAATATTTTTCTTTGTAACTGCCATCTGCTGTGTTATGTCATCTCATCCTGAAAGGTCCCCAGGCAAGCAGCAGCAACAACCCATGAGTCAGAACAATGAATTGAAGAAAGGCAATCAGACTAGTGACCTAGAGAAAGAGGGAGGTACATGACCATCTTGATCAGCCATTGCATTTCACTACGACTTTGAAAATCCCAGCTGACAGTAACAGGCTAGATTCATAGGCATGGCTTTCTTGCCTTTTTAGAATTGTAAATCTAAAAAGCAGATGTGAAAAGCCCTTGACTTGGCCTCAGGGTACACCCGGGGACATCTACCCAAGAGGCACAGCTGGGCTGCGGTGCCCAGCTCATCTGTCACACGCTCCCCCACCTGGCACAACCAGAATAACAAAAGACGAGCCCAACATAGAAAGTTTTCTACTGGAAAGCATTTACTTGTCAGACAGACTACAAGCCGTGGTTCCCTTGGTTCTCCCTGTAGGGAAGACTACCCTGCTGTGCTCTAGTATGATACCCATCTGTTGCATAAAACTTGCCCATGGCTCAGGAGAAGCACTGGGACCCAGGTGCTCTGCCCACCCTCGGTATGCAGCTATTCTGTAACTTTGCCTCACTGAACATTTAATTATGCCAACAAGGTGTTGCCTGGTGCATTAGTGATGGTAACTAGTTTTCTTTGTAAGAAGAAAACCAAAACAATATTTTACTGCATGGTGATTAGGGCAGTATTTTTTGATTAAAAGAGATTTGGGCTTCACTTCTCTCATGCAAAGAAAAATGCCGAATTTGGTGACCTTTGCCCCAGTTAAGTGCTCCCCACTACAGTCAGCCAGCAAGCATGCTGCCTCTAGGGTGCTCAGCAGTACTTGACTGTCTGCGTTTGCAGACCCAGCTCCAGATAAAAGTTTGTTTGCAGACCCAGTAAGTTTGCGAAACCTAGTCCTACATGGTACCTACCTCCGTGTGAATAAGATACTTAAATGTGTGCACGATGCTATGTGGGTACCTTCCAGCTTGATCTGTGCAAACTGGTAGGGCTGCTACACAATAGAAACTAGTGCACACAGAGGAGCCTGCTTAGTTTCTACATGTGGTATGGCAAAGCTGTGCAGGACCTATTGGCACCATTCTCTGTGACCACCAAATTTTCAAATCAAGGCTCAATCTGGTATTCAGATTCTCAGAAATACTTAAATGTTTGATTACTATGAGACTTTGGAGCAAGCAGCACTCCAGGCATCCATCTAGGCTCCTGGATGGGCTAGGGAGGCCCATTAGGCAGAAAGGTATCTGAAAGTCAGAGGTTTCTTCAGGTATCTGTTCTAAGGAATAATTAACTACATTGAAGTGAAAGGTAAAATGTGCACAAACCACTCTGATTATCCAATCATGTCCAAGCAAGCAACTTTGTTTTGAGTAATGAGATATAATTAGACAAATCAATACAGAGGTGCTATGTAATTGTTTTCTTGGCATATGTTGTTACTCACTGTCATGTCATATAGGCACACTAGGAAAATAAAGAATTAAATAAAAAATAAATCAATGTTGTTTCATTTTTTATTGCACGGAGAGAAAATAAAATTTAGAGGAAGTGGGAGGAGGAGTATAAAAAACTGTGTGTTTGCCTCTGAACCAGAGAAATAATATTTGAATTAGATTTATTCTGTGCTGTTCATCAGGAGAGATGGAGAAAGAGATTAGATTATTTAATTATGCTTTAATGTAGATATTTCAGAAGTCATATTAGGGAGTTGCAATAGATGGGGAGGAGCAATCCACAAAAAGTATCCTGATATTGACTCACCTACAGTCTTAACTGGCATATACCAGTGATATTCAAACTGTGGTGACTATATCAGGGAAAGTCTTTTCTGGACATTATTGAGACATGCAGAACCCTAGTAGATACATCAGGCAATGTGAAAGGCATCCTGTGTTAATCAGGGTAGGTGTGGGAGATGCAGTTAGAAAAAGGAGTTGTGGAATACCTGATGGTACCCCAAAGGCACTACTATTATAGTTAAAAAGCTGAAAAAGGGAATTAACCTGATGTGAAGATAAGTTAAGAAAAAGCTTTAGTACATTTAAATTTTATCATATTTTTCTTGTTGTCCCTTCATCAGTGAAATAAACTTAAAAAAGAGAATCCAACCTGACCTGTTAACAGGAATCTCTGTACTCTGTCCCAAAGAAACTACAGTGTAGGGAGTAAGGTCCTGCAAATGATGTTTAGAAAGCTTCTCTCAAGCATGAAAAAATATCCAGCAAATGTCTGTAATTCTTATAGCAAAGGGTTAAAATTGTAGCAAAGGGCTTCTATTTCCTTCTCTGAATCATTGCATGTTAGATATTGCTGTTACTTCCATTGTAAATTCCAGTGTGACTGTGACTCTGAAATAAGTGTTTATCTCAGTGGCCAATCTAAGAAGCTCAGTCGAAGACTAAGAGATTTCATGGGCAGGAGGAAGGAGGACTCCCTCCCTTTCTTCCTCTCTCCCTGCTTGACTTCCCTATTGCTGTTGCGTCCTTTCTCCTTCTTTCTCTCCCTATCCTCCTTTCCCTCCCTCCTTCCTCTCATCCTTCACCTTTTTTTCTGTCCTAAGACAGACCACATTTCTTCACCCTGGGAAGCAAAGGAAAGAAACAGAGATAAGATCTTGCAGCCTCCCTGTCCCTCTCAGCCCACTTTGGAGTGTTGTTGCCACAACTTACACAAAATGTGTCCAGTCTATCACATCTCCTGTCAGCTCCAAGCAGTTTTTATTTCTCTCCTGATGCACCACCAAAGGTAACAGAGGTTGATGTGTGCTGGGCTTGGACACAGATTCCAAAGGATGGAAAAATACCTCTCCAGGGAAAAAAAGGACTATAAATAAGTGTTCCCAGTGATCTAATACCAAATGGCAATGTTCCGTTTGTTATTTTTATACCTGACTATGGGAGGACTTTGTAGAGGAATAGGAAATGGCAGGAGAAAATGAATAGCCTATCAAGTAGTCTGAGTGCTAAAGCATACAATATGCTGCTTCACCATCAAATTCATCACTTGCTTTAGGTCCACATACTTCTTACAAACAGAAGAGGCATACTGGGAACCAGCCAAAAGAAGAACATGGCAGTTACTAATTTATGCTTTTATGCTTAATTTTATCTAGCATGACGTAGTTTCATTGACTTTGGTGAGGCTGTTGTGCGCCAAAAGTTAAGCACATTTGTGGGTCTGAAGTTTTGTTCAGAGTACTAATCCAGCAACCTCCTTAAAACCTCAAACCATTCACTAGAACATATGATTTGTGAAAAATAACTTTCTACAACTTTGGAAAGCAAAAATTTCAGAAAAAGGAAGAAAATGAAATTAGCCTCTCTCATTTACAACTTAGTTTCTGTGTACAAGCCTTATTACAGCAGATTCCAGCCTTGCAAAGAACTATATAATTAGCTTTTTTTCCTCAATTAGGAGATTGTAAGGGTGCCAAAGAAAACATATTTTGAGTGTATCTTTTATCACATGATCAAAGATCACATATATCCATGCATATAACGAGGAGCTCATGTGCTAATGTTCTGTAGTGGTCCAGAATTTACAACTGCAAAAACCTTTGATGTATCACTAATTGGTTTTAGCACCATAGATTAGGTGCTGAAATCAGTAGGCAAGAAATTGTGAGTAGTAGGTGGAGAAGGGATAATTCTGATTCTCACCATATGCTTTGAGAAATTTAAATCGTTACAGCGTAAGTAGAAAAAGGATGCAGAACTTGTTGCTTTTTTATTTTTAAGACAGTCTCATAGATTATCTGTATGATCCAAAAATATGCTTTATTCTAAATAATTAAAAAATCTCCATTTCACAGTTTTTATTTTTGTACAAACAACACCCATCTCGCCTGCAATATGCTGTGCATTCTAACACCTAATGTGTGGAGAAGAATGTAGTAACAGGGGAAATATATCTGTATAACATGTGAAAAGTGCCAAACCTTTAATTAATTTCAGACACTATATCACAAAATAGCAAACTCTAAGTATAGACTTCATCTACACCATGCAGAAACAGGAAAGGGAGGCAAGTGATGCGATACATTGTCTCATAAATGGTGGTCCATGTGAAATCTTTGATAGCTTGGTTATAAGGGTTTATTATTCAAACAGTAATGAAAATCACTGGTGGCATTGCCTCAGGATTACTGGCAAGCTGTGAAAAGAGAGCACCATTCTAGGTTGAAAGCTATAGGGCTGATCTACACAGAGGAAACTACAGAGGCATGCTACAGCAGACATGATCTTTGGGTTTATAATACGCTGAAATGTTCCCTGGTTTTTTTTCTTAGTGGAAATTGAGTGATTTGAATCATTCCACACAAGTATGCACACACCCCTTTCCAGTGTGCCTTGTTCTCGTTATCCATTTATTCCTACAACTCACGATTTTGTATTTACAGCAAGATATGGTCAATACTCTTTAATTATTAAAAAAACCCAAACCATAGCCTTAAAAGGGAAACAACTCAAGAACCTTTCTGTTCTGCTTTGTCACAATGTCTTTATTTAAACGAACAGAAATAGATTGAACTTTTAATGTTTAATTTAACTTTGCAAGTTATTCTCCCTTATTTTCAAGCCTTGTTTTGTTTTCTTGTGTGCACATGTAAAATTTGAGGCACATAGGTTTTTATTTTTTTATAATAATTGGGATTTTTTTGCATGCCAGTGGCAATCAAGAACCACTCATTGTAGCACGCTGACCTAAAGCATATCAGGACTCCTACCATTCGCTCCAAGGATTTTCTCTCTGTTTAAATTAGAAGATAAAAGTGATTGCAAATCAACATTAGACCAAGGTGATGATCCTTTTCTACTGCTAGACCATTACTGTAAATGGGAATTAGGTCCACCGTTTACAATTGACAGTCCTGTTCAGAAGTGTCACTCAGGAATTTCAGCTTCTTTCTTTATAGTAAACACTTTTTTTAATGTTACTTTAAAGGAACAAAAGTGGTTAAGACAAAATGCAGAACATTGCAATAGGTTTCCCTTAAAAGCGAATCACAGGGTGTCTTCCTTTGATGGCAGGGTGAAAGCTGAAGGCAACATTGATATCTGTCATCTTGGCCTTGATTCAAATGCTCTCTACTGACTTTGATGGTGTTCTGAAACTGCAGTTTCCTTTGTTGCTTCTCCGGTTTGGTGTAGTTCACTAATTTAATGTAAGACTTTCATATATTTTTCACATACATTTTTCCCAGCTGATATGTTTTATTTCAGTAGCAGAACACCACAGTCTTACATCAAACAAATCTTTATTGAAGTAATTTTTCATCATCATTATTCTGTTTGCATTTACTTATTTTAAAATATTGCCTTCTCCTCCCCTCCCCCCTCCCACCCCCACCAATTTCTTTAAATGCACGCTTATCAGAAAAAAATATTTGTATCTGAGACAAGGTCATTATTGTTGGAACAACTCTGGTAATTTCTTTACACAGTGATGGTTACAACATCTTACAGATCACTCGTAAACTGTAGAACTTCTCCTAATACCCTGCTATATGAATGGGACATCCCACCCTTATGTGTTGTTCTACCACAAAGAGAATGGTTGGAGGTGATAGAAAACATCCATTAGTTCACACAAAGATTTTGTGTATTCCTATGGAACAGTTGCGGGGTTTTTTTGTTTGATTGGGGGTTTTTCTGGATTTTTTAGTTTGTGGGCTTTCTTTTTGTTTGGTTGGTTGGTTGGTTTTGGTTTTGGTTTCTTTTTATTAATGCAGTACGAACTGTAAAGGCTTAAACATATACTAACAGAGTCATTGTGGTTGGTTGATAAAGACCACATGGTAAAATGAAATTGTTTCTAATGGAAGCAGAATGGATTTTATTTCCCCTGAGTAGTTTTACATTACTGCAGGCTGATCTGTTCAGTTTGCTCTGTCACTGTTACAACAATGGTGCCTGAGCAGAGCTTGGCACTGGCTGTTTTCCTCTGGCTGACTTTCACCTGGTCGCACTGATGTGCTGGATACCAACATGCCAGTGCTGATGCTCATTAGCAGGGCAGCATCTGGCTGAATAGGCAAGGTTACAAACAGACATCTATAAGGACACTTTGCTTACAGCTTGGGATTGCTGCATGGGTCAGCAAGCTTTCTTATATCTCCTCCACTTGCTTATTGTAAAAGGTTCTGCTCAAGAGTAGTGAATCTTTATTCATAGCAGATTTGATTGCTTTCCCAGATCCTTTTGAAGTTAGCTTTAAACCTGGCCGTGGATTACTGATTCAAAAGTAATTTCTCTCTTTCCACAGTCACCAAGGATCAAGTATCCATGCTAATGCCCTTTGTTAGGCTGGATCACACAGGGCTGACCCAGGAGATCAGAATCCCCTTTTCTTCTCAAGGCTACAGCAGAGAAGTGTGTCTATTGTACTGGGCTTTACAGTGAAATTGTAAAGAGTAAAGGAAGCAAAATTATCACAGTAGACACAACTTCTGTTGAATCTTTAGACGTTGCTTGTTGTTTCTGAGATTTGCTGTAAAAGAAAGCACTAAAGATACTTTGGAAACATGGTATTTGCGGTTGAAAATTATTGCCTGTATATAATTTATGTATCCAGGCTAGTAAAAATTATGTTCTTATTCCAACACTACTGAAACCAGTTCATAACTTGAAGTGGTGCTCTTCACATCACCTATCTCAGATTATATCAGATACATTACTCGGGTGCAGCAAGGAGCAATGCAAATATGAGCTCCAATTCCTGATCTGGTCCTTGGGAGCTGAGTATGTTCCCAAGAGACTGCTGGAAGCACAGATAAGGTGTTTTGAACCAGCCATGACTATTCAAACATCATTAGAGGAAAATATTTTGGGAGTTTCAGCAGAGATTTACAGTCTCTGGAGATCAAAAGTACCCCAAATATTAAGATATTGTAATTAATTTCTTGTCTGTGCACAGAGTAAGGCTAATGTGCTTGGAAAGAAAGAGTGGGATACTGGCAACAACAGCAAAAAAAGAAAACTACAACCCAAATATAAATGTTAATGTCTCAGGAAGTATTTATGATGGAGTGTATCTCTTTTTTTTTAGCACCAATATTCTTTTGAATACAAATGGTTGTGAATTAACAAACTTTGCATAGGCTGAACTGCAACAGAAATTGCATTAAGTCTTAAATACACCAGTTAATATAGGCAGGGAGGATTATCAAATATGAGCTTGCTAATGGAGCAAGTTCCTTATAAAGAAGAGTTGAGTTTGCTTCCCAAAAAGTATCAATTTGATGTAAATTGCTATTCCACAGCCACTGACTATCATAGTGATGAAAATTGCACTACTATGCCTGCAGATTTAAAAATAAAACTTGTGTGAGCACAGAGGACGAGAAAGCGAAAGGAGAGATTTCCCAAAATAGGGTGTGCAAAATGTTTCCATTTTCTCTTTTTGAGGTGTTGTTGATTATTTTGGTATCAGAAGGATTTCAACCTTCTTCACTTTCTTGTGATGCTTGCCTCCGGATTTGCTGTGCTTACAGATTGACTTACCCTCAGCTGCCTATGGACATATCTCTGTGTTATAAATCAGAACAGAGCTTGAATAAAGAAGCTCTTGGTAGTTGCTATTACTGAATATCATCATAAGCAAGATGGGAACAAGGTTGCTGAAGAGTGAAAACAAAATGACAGACCTTTGTAATTATAACAGGACAAAACACCTGTTAGAGTGGGAACAGAAGATAACCCATTTCCTTTGTAACTGAGGTGGAAATACAAGCACCCCAACCACGAATGTTAAGCAAGGTGCTTTAAGCAGCGGATCACTTAAATAATCTGTTTAGGTGATCTTCCTAAATGGGTGGTCATCCTTCACCAGTGAATTGCAGCTCATTATTAAATGTCAGCCTCAGACCGCTGCCTTCAGCATCTCCCCAGCCATGAGCTCAGCAAACACTGCAACTCACAGGGAAGCCTTCACTCAAGCACGAGCTACACCAGCCAACAACCACTTATGACTCAGAAACTGATGGATCAGTTAGCTCTGCTGTACCTGCAGTAGATCAAAGACAAGAGGGATTCTGGATGCTAAATCTCATTCAGCAGCCATGTGCGACGTGTTGTAAAGCTGAAAAGCTTTTATCTTTCCCCTCCATTTTGGACTCAACAAGGCTTAGTGGGTAGCAGTGTGTGTCTTAAAATAGAATCAGTCATTCTAATCCTGATGCAACACCAAAGAGCAAGTGGACTGTCAGTATTTAGGCAATGTCAGTTCTTGGATCCTACCTGAATCTAAATTCTCTGCAGGGATGTGCAGTGACATTCTTTATTCTTCCCCTCTCTGTGGAGCAGTGAAAAGAAGCACATACATGTGTTACTGATATCTAGTCTTGCTGTCAGTTTTACATAGGGCTTTTTCTCCCAGTGCCATTGCATGTCACTGCTCCTGGGGTTTGCACAGCAGATACTGCAGCAAGCCTCATCACTGATTAAGCACCCACCCTCTGGCACATTCCACTGCACAGGTTGTGGGAAATTAATTAAAAGAGCCTGTAATTGATAATGTGAGAAATAATGCAATTCACCATAGTTAGGGTCTGTTATAGAAATTCTACTAGAGCTTTTCTTTTTGTTGTTGTCATCCATACCTGACCTTGACCAGTAGTTATTCCATTCTTTTGTCAGAAAAATATTAAGGGAAGAAGGAATGGACTGAATAAGCAATTGTTGCCTCATCCTTGATCTCATGGCTTTTTCAATATATTGATCTTGAAAGACTGGATGAAGTAACGAATCATAGAATAGTTAGGGTTGGAAAGGACCTTAAGATCATCTAGTTCTAACCCCCCTGCCATGAGCAGGGACACCACACACTAAACTATGTTGCCCAAGGCTCTGTCCAACCTGGCCTTGAACAACAACAGGGTTGCAGCATTCACAACTTCCTTAGGCAACCTATTCCAGTGTCTCACCACCCTCACTGTGAAGAACTTCTTCCTTATATCTAACCTAAAGTTCCCCTGTTTAAGTTTAAACCCATTACCCCTTGTCCTACCACTAGAGTCCCTAATGAAGAGCCCCTCCCCAGCATCCTTGTAGGCCCCCTTCAGATACTGGAAGGATTCTATAAGGTCTCCATGCAGCTTTCTCTTCTCCAGGCTGAACAGCCCCAACTTTATCACAAAAAAGATGTAAATTATAATTTTATGTGGTGTGCAGCATTTTAATGAATAATTTTTAACAGTTCAAAAAGTTTTTCAAAACTTTTAAAGTCCTAGATTTTTTTCCCAGCAACGAAATGCAAATAGAAAATACATTTGTTTTTGAAAAGCAGTTTATCAATTCTTTTAGTGTTTAGAACTTCATGTACAGTTTTACTTTTTTTTTTCTTTGCCTCATTTTCCCTGTGAGAATTAGGGAAAAACAACAAGGGAAATGAAAAAATCCTGACATTTTTGTAAGTTCTTGACTAAAGAACTTGAAACAAATGCAAAAATCTATTTAACGATAAAGATAATTTTCAATTTTCAAGATGTTTCTGAATGGAAAACATAAAAAACTCAAATTATTACTACCTTATGTTATTGAAAAAGAGTTTTAAGCTTTGATATTAAGAAAGACAGACTTTACTACTACTTATTTTTGGAGCAAATTGTTTTTGAAAGTGCTACTGAAATTATTTTCTTAATACTACGTATTTGTAGTGAGAGATATCAGAGAGGACACCATGCCTGTCTAACGGTGGCTTGAAACCACACATTACAAAAACATACCATATATGAGATAGATCAAATAATTGAAGCCTAAGAAGTGTTACCCTCTTTCTGCAATTGAGTACACTCATATCCACAAAAACCCCCAACACTGAGACTAATAACACCATTTGACTTTCACAAGATCTTTAAGTGTCTTTGCTGGTCTGGACTACATGCACACATTGCCACTGAAGTCAATGAGAGCTAAGTGGGTTGGCTTTGCAACATCAATAATCTTTCATAAATGACACCATTATTCTGAATGCTCATTGATAAATTCAGAAGTTGAATTTCAGACATGTACTTTTCTGCTTAAAATGCTTAGAGTTTAGATTTTGGTTTGAAAAATTTGGCTCATATTCTCAGTGGGAGGGTAGAGTGTATGAACTTATTAAAGAATATTTTTAATATTCTTAAAAAAATAAACATTT
>NW_009933907.1:0-2488 GCF_000696875.1 Nestor notabilis | reverse complement strand
CCGCCGTCATAGAAACAAATGCCATTAATTGTTGACCTCATTGTAATAGCAAAGCCTTGATAGTGGTTAGCTCAGGGCTTTTGCATGCCAATCCTAAACCAGTTCTTGTCAGGCTTTGCATTTACCCTCCTTTAGCAATAGGAATGAAAACTTCCATGTTTCATTCACCTACATCTGTGTCACTTCCAGTCAGCTGCCAGTTGTCTGCATAGCCAACAGTGGAGGAGACACAGGGAAGGGTGACAAAGTCTCTGAACCCGGGTCCCACAGAATGAAGATGCCAGGGCTTGACCAATGTTAATGTTTTGGGCAGCTCTGTAAGCATAAACAGTGATAATATTCTACACCCTAATGATGGGTGATCCCAAGAGTCTGCTGCTCTTACCAGTCTGGTAGTTGTCTTCCCTCCAAATGTCAGTACCTGCGGTGTCATTAGCATGTGTGCTTGCTTCTGTACGCTCCAGTTGGCTGGGGTATATTTAAGTGCTTCAGGGTGTTTTTCCCATCAGGATCTAGCTAATATCCTCAGTCTCTTTCTGGTATTCATTTCACATTTCTGCTTTAGCAGTGGTCAGAGCAAAGTGGGGCTTGGCTTTAGTGCATAGAGCACCTGTTGGCTGTAAGGGTGCTTGGCATGGGCTCTACTTATATATTCTTGTTTGAAAACACAAGGCGACAATGACTGTTGTTTAAGCTGATGGTTTCACACAGGCTTACAGCATTCTGCTAAATGCTTCCAAGAATATGAGAGGCTTTTATCTAGCAGAGTATCCAGATCTCTGCTTGTATCTAGCAGAGTATATAGCCTTTTTCCTTATAGAAGGATGGCTTTGACACAAGGAGCAAAAATATTCGGAAAAAATTATTAAGCAGGTGTCACAAATGCTAGATTTTCAGAACAAATAAGAGCATATTTCTTGCTTAGTTCATGGAAAGAGGAAAACAAGTTGAGTAGAAAACACATGCAGCTGAAGTGGCAATGGGTTGATGAGTCCCAAGAAGAAAGATTGCATTTTGTGAGAGATTATAACCAGCAACCTTGGAGCATCTTTTTGTGAAGTGTTTGATTGCAGAGAACAGAGATGCTTTGAAAATCCTATTTTGAGCATCCATCCTTTATTTGAATGACAGGGTGCAGTGGTAATAAATAATGGATGAATAAAATTTAAGCCAGAAAGGACCTTCAGGTCATCTCTCAGGACTTCACTGTATCACGAGACATGACATTTCAGCAGGTATATCCTGAACTGAACTAACACATCTGTTTTCACATCTCTTTAGCTGAAGCCATCAGTGGCTGAAAAGTCTCAGTGCTTGGAGTTTTTTTTCTAGTGGTTCATCAATATTATTGGCAAAATTATGATTCTCATTTGCATCTGATGGACTTCTCTTTCCTGCTGTTACATGCTTTTCCTACATAGATTTAAGCACCTTTTAATACCGGTATTTTCTTTCTGTAAAGGTCTGGACAGCTCGATCTTTCTAATAACAGATCAAAATCTAGACAAGGTTATTCAGTTTTATGAATAAAAACTCTTTAATAGCCTTTAAAGAAAGGTGGGCAGCAGGGTACTACACACTCTTCTGGTGTCTCTCCTACATCCCATGTTCTGCTTTGTGCTGAATTTATGTTGCCTTTCTACTGCCACTCTGCCCTCTTGCTTGTACATACAAAGCTAGGATTTGGTCTTTTTCCCCAGCATTGCCCCAGAGGTCATACTGAAAGGGGGGGGGGGGCTGTGTTATGACTGCTCTATCAAGCTGCTGGAAGCAGCATCACCGTCCCTGCATCACTATATGTGCAGTGTGTACTTCTGCTGGAAAAACCTACTTTAGCAAGATGTAGATGGCTACATAGAACTATGCTGCCTTCAACTTGACAGCAGTTTGCTAATCTCATCAGTGTTTCTTCTGAACAAGGATTTCATGTATACTGGCAACCAGTGAAGGATTGCTGGGAAGTGGTGTGCTCATGCAGAGCTCCTTCCCTGTAGAGCATCATAGGGTGACCTACACAAAGTCATACAGATCTGTGACAGGGTAGCCCCTTAAGCCAGCTATGTGGCCTCCCTTTGCTGAGGAAGTTGAGACCAGTGTGGACTTGGGCAGTATCTGTGAATGCTTCAAAACGTTTTTGAGAAACAAGGTGCATTGTTCTGCACATGGCTTCATTCCACCCCAGCTGCACTGCTTTGAAGTTGGAGGTGGGCTTGCTTCTGGGGATATACTGTAGGATCACTATCACTGATGGGGAGCTACAGGCTGATTTTGAGTAGAATGGTGAACAAAATATGTGGAGAAAAAGTGATGGCCAAATTTATTTCATTACCATTTTTATTGTGGTATTTTTCTGAGGTTGATAATGTGATGTCTTCCACATAGTAAAAAATAGAAAGTAAATGAAACAATTAAGAATCTTGTAAACTGTTCTGTTCAGTACTCTCTTAAGGCACTGAAACATAGAGTCATAGAATCATAGAATAGTTAG
>NW_009933906.1:0-6541 GCF_000696875.1 Nestor notabilis | reverse complement strand
AGCCGGGTCGAGTCGTCCCGGCTCCGGCGGGGCGTGCGGGTGTGTGCCCTTCAGCACCGGGAAGCACCGGCCCAAGGAGCCCCGAAGAGAGGACCTGGTTTTTAGACGAAATGAGCTCCAGGGCTTGAACGCTGGCCATAGGTTTTAATAGTAGACGCATACTCCTGCACTCCTGCCCTCTCTTCACCCAGCATTCTCTTTTCCTGCTTTTTCTCAGGAAAAGTTACCCAACACTAAGCATGCCAGGACGCCTAATAATCTTGCCCCTAACAAGCTTCGAGGTTTTTCTTTGGTTAGACAAAGTGGTTAAAATAGCTTTGAGTTTCATATGTGTAAGCGATGCCACACTGCGCTGACAGGTGCAAATGAAACCTCTGAGCAGTTTCTTAACTAATTTCGCTGTTGTGGGAAGGTGATTACTAAAGACCCTGTTTTCACAGAAGTCCTTTTCCAATGGCCATTTTGTGTCTCGTACCGGATACTTTGGGTTCAGGGCCAGTTGGTCCCCTGGGTGCTGTTGTATCAGCCTGGAAGTGCTGCTGCTGTGGGTAGGGGTGTTGATACAGTTGTGCTGTGCTCTGCGCGGGGACACACATGACAAAAACACTTCTCCCAAATCCTGATTTTCATTTATTGAGTATGCACTGATGATTGACTAGGTAAATAAGTAGTTCTCTGACACACAGAACTGGTGGTGTATGGCTGACTTGGGATTCACTGGTCATAAGCGTATACCTTCCTCTGAGAGGTCGATGCCTCTTCTCTAGCATTTGCAGGACCTTGCCTGCTGGAAAAGTGGAAAGTCAAGAAGCCAGTGAATCACTGTCACCAGTTCATAAATTGATGATACTATTTTCTCCTCTTTGACAGCACCTAGTAGGTATTTTTTAAATTTAACTGGAGGCAATAAAGGCTTTAACTGGTAATAAACACACTTAATCTTAAAATTGTGTTGCATTTTAAATTAAGGATAAACTTTTCCATTAAAAATATCTGAGTTTTGTTGGAGTAGTATGGCGTTAACATTACATTGTTGTTAGCAGCTTCCTTTTTTCCGGACTCCAAGCCTAGAAGGTAAGATTGAATCTATACGTATGCATTGGGTAAGCCAGCAGTATAGATCTAGTCATTACAATTAGGTGCACAAACACAGGATATTATTGATGTTGCTCAAAGGATGTCCTTTAACAGAGTGTTTATAATGGTTGATAACTATCATCTAGTAAGTTGCTCTCTTGGCAAAAAGAACAAGAATTAGTACTCCTCAGAGTACTGCACTTTTCTCTGTTTAAGTACATCATACCAAAATGCTTCTTTTGTCCTTGTTTTCCTCAGGATTGCAGAACTAACAGAGAAAGCCTAGTTATCTCACTGAAATTACCATGTGAGATCAGGGCCCTGTAGCTTCCTGTTTTCAAAATCAGTCTTTGCCAAAGTTACCATCCTCAGATGAGGTAAAAGCAACCTCCTGTTAGAACAGATGTGAGATGACTGCGCTTTGCACTGGAGCTACGGGTTTCCACTTGGTTCAATCCTCAAGGCAGGGGTACAGTTTGCTGGAACTAGCCACTTTATAGCTAATACATTTTTCAGATTTATGAATATCAGGGTGGGGTTTTTTTTTTCAATCTTACTAATCTTCTGATCTGAAGGTTTCACTGACATCTTGTGAAAATGAGTTTCATTATTTGTGGTTACCAGGTCTTGTATGTGTGAAACTTCGATCAGAAAAACACCCAGGCTTTGTCCTTCCACATGTAAAACCAGCTGATTTGTAAAAATAAAAATAATTTAGTAATAATGTTGGTTATCTGATTGTGTGAGTAATCCGAGACCCGCTTCTTCTGGTAACACCTGTCTTTGACCCGCTCAACCTGAAATGATTCCCCTAGCAGGTCTTTAACTCTGTCTGTGTCCTGCCCATGCCCATAGCCATGTCTATTAGGAAGCTTCTGCAGACAGCTTGGGTATTCTGATCTGAATCATGCCTGATCTGAAAATGCCTTAGAAGGAGAGAAGGTTACCTTAAGACTTATTCCTAACGAACAGGATCTTTAGAAGTCATGCCCAGTCTATGTTTTGGCCAGACAAAAAATCAGACTTGTACAGCAGCACAATGAAGGCTGGAAGTTGTAAACCCAGATTAAAAGTGTCCAAAGTTGAACAAACTCAGTGATGTGAGCAGCTAAAGAGCTGTCTTTGGAGCTGTCTGTGACCTACAAAGATCAATGTTCCTCCTTCTCATTCTCCTCCAATTCATTTTCTGAAGTAAAATCGTTGTAGCTCTTGTCCTGCCTCTAAATATTTTTTTGCCCCTTTTACCCATGAGCTCCCAACCTTGTCAGAAACAATAGCTCTCCAGATGTTCAAAGAAGCAAAGGAAAGACAAATAGATTTTTATTTGCTAAAAGCAAAGTCTTCATGGGGCAGTTAAAACCCTACTGCTTGTCACTCAAGAACACCTTTTGGAAGAAGAAGGCCACAACCACTGCAGTGGATGGTGAAGCAGATGGGCAAAGACAGCACTAGGGAAAAAAGGAAGGAGGTGTGCAGTACTGACAGTGGTGAAAAGCTAATCTTTGATGCACACATGCATTTGATTACTGTTAAAAAGTTGGTATGAGTACAGAAATAACCCTAGAGATTACATTGCCTTTTTTGCTTTTACTATCCACCAAAATTTGGCAATACTCTACAATGGCTCTTTTTATTTCAGCTGCAATGTTCCTGACACTAAGAACACTTATGTGTAAGGGGCATATTTGGGGGTGCTGATGTTTTAGTTGTGGCCTCATCTATCAGCATGTATCAGAAGGCTCTTTGCCAAAAGCATCTCTTATTTTCTTTAATCATTTGGAAATCAAACTGAAGGGCAGGGTTTCAGTGCTGGTTTCTGCCCTGGCATCTACTGGAACATGTATTCTGAGCTTTGTTTCTTCTTTCTGTGGCAATATAAAGGTTCACATTTGTCTTTCACTTTCAAGTAAAAGTCAAACATGTGAAACCTTATTTTCTCCCAATGTTTTCATACTTGACCTGTGAGAAGGTGAAGGGGCTGGTTCCACCAACGAAGTTTCCTGTATATAAGCATAGTATTTTAGCAGCAAAATGAAGTTTTAGGGGCCCTAACAAACTGATATGGTATAGTCAGTCAGTCAATGCATTTGTGATTTTTTTTTTTAAGGGTTACAAACGTATCATATCGTAAGCCTGCATTACATAGTTAACTCCCATTTGATCCTTGGTTAAGGATTATGCAAACTGCATCAGGTTTGTTTGGGTTTTGTTTGTTTGTTTAAATGCAGCAGTACTATTTCCAGTTTTAAGGGTATGTTCGGAATGAGCCAGTGTCCAAAGAGGCTCCAGAATCTGCTGTGTAACCTTTGCTGGCTCCCCTGTTGTGTACTGTTTTGTGATGCTCTCTGCTTTGCAGGACAGAAGAGACATTAAGACATTGCAACCTGAGGGTTTCTTCCTAAGGAAACAAATTACATTTCTTTACAACCAGCCTGTTCAATAGCAAAGATCATTTCAGAAAGGAGTTTCTGCAGAAGATGCGTAGATACCAAACAACCTCTGCAAAGGCCAGTTACATGGTCTTAATCACCTTTGGATTTTACTGCAGTAAATGCCTTCTCACTGTTGGTACTTGTTCCCTTCCAGGTACTTGTTCCCTTCCAGTAACAGCGATATTGCAGTATGCCTATGTGACTTAAAGCACTAGCTTAGATAGTAAGGCACCAAGGTCTGTAGCAACTGAGACCCCACCTCCTTTAAAGCTCATCCCATTTCTACTGCTGTAGAGATTTTTCCTATTATAATTACCAGCCAGTTATTGTGTCCTTTTCAGATTCCCTTCACATAGCTGTATGCTTTGTTTTGTTCTTTTCTATCTTCCAGTAACATCTGTACATACTTTGACTACACTTCCTATAGACTATCCAAAGACCTTTCTATGTCCAAAGTCTATTATGGTTTTCATAACAGTTAATAAAGAGAAATAGGATTTTTCTGCATGCTGATTTACAAAGTAACTGTATTTTGTGTATCTTAGATGCCACTCAAAGTTTAGTTTCATAATAGAACATACAGTTTATTGATTCATGAAATCTTATTTCTCTTACAAGTTAGTGGTTTGTTTGGATTTGTTATTATTGCAGTTTATCAGAAAAAGAGGGATATTTTATTTCCTGCATAACCCTTTTTAAGCAAATACAGCCCACAGCAGCAATGCTTAACATGTTCTTCCTCAGTTATGTAGGCTCAGCTATGCTTTTATGCATACATCAGTAGAATACAAGGCTGTCAAACAGATGTGTGGTAGTGATACACAAGCTACTTACGTGGATTAATCTTAATATCTATAACTGTAGATACTCACTGCTAGTTCTCTTATGTTTTCTTAACTAATACGCAGATCTTGAGGAACTAATTTTCGTAGAGTTTCCTGACCAACCTCTTCTTTACTATTCTCCCCTTCTGTTAGAAGTCTAATTTTCTTCTGGAACAACACACACCAGTAGAATTGGAACAAGAAGCCTCTTATTAGGATCAGGTGTTAAATAGCTAGCTGCCCATGGTCTGAGATATTGAATTACTTATGCATAAACAGCATTTTTCCTAAGATGTTTTAATAGTTCCTCCGAAAGATCTAGTGATGTCAACATAAGCAGGATTTTAAGAGGTCTTTATTAGAATTAATTCTGTGGTATTTTTAGGCAAAGCATAACAAATGTGCTGCTTTTTAAAACATTATTATTTTGTATTTTTATGGTTCCTTTTCTGAATAGGTTAGGTTTGGTTTGTTGGTTTTTTTACAGTTATTGCAGTGTGTTCACATTTCTATTATTGCTAAAGATTTATATCCACTTTCTTCAATTAAAGCTCAATTTTAATTCCTGTTTTAGAAGACTACAATATCTTCACTGAATTCTAGTAAGCTGAGGTTTTTGCTATTTAGAGTGCCGTTTGTAACTGTATGTCTTCATAATAGTATTTCCTAGAAGCATCTAGTTTAGTATAAATGCTGAAAGCTGTCTGGTTGTTGCAGTGTATGTTATAGACCTCTACATAGATTTATCAATTACAGTTAAAAGCTTTTTTTTAAAATGATAAAACTTTGTAAGTTATGCTGTAGTATAGATGTGTCCAATGAAAGTCAAGTAAGTCTTCTGCTAAAGGAGCTCTTGATTCCTCTAGTGATATTTCAGTTTTACTAACTCTATAAATCTGTCTTCGCAATTTAACTGCTGAGATTCAGGTTTCATGGTTATGTATCTTTTAAAACCTGTTTTTCTTATATCCACATTTTACCATGAAACTTTGACTGTTTTAAGTCACTTCTATTTTACTGTAAATATTTGACTTACTGAAAAGAAAACCTGGAATACCTTTGCTCTGTTTCTGGCAAAGTGATATTTTCAGTAATGAAATGTTTGTTCCTTTTGAAAAATCTGCGATGTCCAATTATTTTTCTTCTTTTCTTCTAAGAAAAAAATAATAAAATTTGGAGATGGTAACTTACTGCTGGTTTTGTGTGTTATGTTCCCTTATTCTGTTTGTCTCTGCTCTTCAGAGAGGAAGGCAGGAAGGAGAAAACTGAGGGGTTAGAACTAGGTGATCTTTAATGTCCCTTCCAACCCAAACCACTCTGTGATTCTATGATTCTGTGTCACCACATGAGTTCCCCTTCCTTTTCTTGGGAATGCAGCCATGGGTAACTAGGGCTTGCTAGGGCTGTCTTTCCTGGGTGCCCTCTGAACCATACAGACAAAGCCTCCTGCAGTTTGTATCACAAAGCTACCTGCACCAGACATGGAAGTTGGACCAGTTGCCTTGAGGGGCACTTAGGTTGACACCATAGAATCATAGAATGGTTTGGGTTGGAAAGGGCCTTATGATCATCTAGTTCCAACTCCCCTGCCATGAGCAGGGACACCACACACTCAACTATGTCACCCAAGGCTCTGTCCAACCTGGCCTTGAACACTGCCAGGGTTGGAGCATTCACAACTTCCTTGGACAGCCTGTTCCAGTGCCTCACCACCCTCACTGTGAAGAACTTCTTCCTTATATCCAACCTGAATTTCCCCTGTTTAAGTTTGAAGCCATTACCCCTTGTCCTATCACAACAGTCCCTAGTGAAGAATCCCATCTCTCCAGCATCCTCGTAGGCTCCCTTCAGATACTGGAAAGCTGCTATGAGGTCTCCACGCAGCCTTCTCTTTTCCAGGCTGAACAGCCCCAACTTTCTCAGCCTGTCTTCATATGGGAGGTGCTCCAGCCCTCTTATCATCCTCGTGGCCCTCCTCTGGACTTGCTCCAGCAGCTCCATGTCCTTTTTATGTTGAGGACACCAGAACTGGACACAATACTCCAAGTGAGGTCTCACAAGAGCAGAGTCGAGGGGCAGGATCACCTCCTTTGACCTGCTGGTCACGCTTCTTTTGATACAGCCCAGGATACTGTTGGCTTTCTGGGCTGCAAGCGCACACTGAAGCCAGCTCATGTCAAGCTTCTCATCAACCACCACCCCCAAGTC
>NW_009933905.1:1383-9132 GCF_000696875.1 Nestor notabilis | reverse complement strand
TATTTTTTTAATATTTTTTTTTTTAATCAGCACATGCATAAAGTGTCAACAGTTTGGGATTAAGATGACATTGTCTGAACAAATGTAGTTACAAGCGGTGCTTCGGATCGATCCAGGTTTCCTCTCTACACTGTACAGAAGAAAGCTCGTGTTGCCACCGACGTAGTCCCTACCTTTCCATCATCGTGTCACGACAGGCAGAACCCACAACACTGGGGAGAAATACACTTGTTCACACATAGCAACTGGGTACGGTAGATAGATACAAGCAGCAACATCTACTCACCTATTGACTAAGTGCACATGGTTAAAAGACCCCATTAGACAGTGAACATCTCCTTTTTTAATGTCAACTATATAATACTGGAAACCAAGTTATGGCCTGTGGTGGGTGACCCTCCCTTGGGAGAGCTGCCCATCTCCTGTCAGCTGCTTCTATCAAATGGCAAGTCAAAGGAAATACAGGTAATATTTCTCCTGGTATTAAAAGACGACCCTTTTGCAGGAGGGTTGGGGCAGCTCCAATGATGCTGAGCATCCCAGGAAGCCAACCACAAGGTGACACCAGGCTGGCACCTCCCTGTCCCCAGTCCTGCAGAGCTGGAGCCAACCTCCATAAAGGGCAGCCCCAGCCCTGGCTCCAGGCTGTGTGTGTGATTGACCAGTGTCAAAAGGGGAGAAAACTGCTTTTAAAATGCTCAGCTCAAGGTGGCTGCTCACTGATGCTCTAGTTTAGGAGGAATGGTTGCCCCAGTGCTCTGTGAGGTCTCCCGAGTTCATAGCTGCTGAGTTTGGGTAGTGCAGAGGGGGTTTGGGGTGCCTGAGGTGCTCCCAGCCCAGCCTGGACAAGCCTTGATCCCTGGGCTGTCGGCTGCAGGGCACAGGAGGTGATCCTCACCTTCAATGTCCCCCAGAATAACACTCTTGCAGTGCTTGGCTTGTGCTCCATGACTCTGAAGGTGATGGAAACCTGGCAGCGAGAAGGCTCCTGGGAGGAGGAAGGCTCTCCAGCCTTTGTCACAGCAAAGTGGTGACAGGGTTTGTTCCCTCCCGGCATGTCCACCACGTCCTCTCGGGGACTGTCCCCATGCCAAAGGTGCATCTGCACCTGGAGACGTGTGGTTGCTGGAGCCAGGTTTCCTTGGGTTGGCCAAGATCGGAGTAAAAGCTACTCCCGAAACGACCCATGTGCAGCTGTGGGGTAATAACCCGTGCACAAGGAAGGAGGAATCCCAGTGGATACCTCGGGGTCTGGGCAGGTCCAGGTTTCCACCCAGGTGAGGACAGGCTGAGCATCAGCAGTGCTCGGAAATGCTCTGTCCTTCCCCAGCCCCGTGTTCCTTGGCCATGCAGTGGGGACCTCCAGGAAAGGCACTTGTGTCAGTAAGGAGCTGCCACACCATCATGGCCCCACTGCTGTCCTGACTGGGGAGCACTGGACCTGAGCCCCATGTGTGACACAGCATCGCCGAAAGCAGAGGGAAGTGCCAGTAGCACTTCAGCATCAACCCAAGTCATGCTGGGGTTATCCTCTTCCAGCTTCCCCCAGGTGAGTCAAGCAGCCCCAAAATGGACTAAGTCTGTTACGATGAGGAGCCATCAGCCCTGAAACACTCCTAAAAATGTGTTTTGGAGAAAAAGACTTCTTTTTTTGGTGGGGATTTTCTTTCCTTTTTCTAATCTGCTCTGATCTGAGATGAAAGGCACCACAGAGAGGCCCCATTCATGGGAAATGGGCCAGAGCTAAAGGTAAACCTGAAACACCTCACTATAAAAATAACTTTGGTGGTGGCTGGTGCTCATAACAGTAGGATTTTTGGAGACCTGTCAGGACTCTGCCAAAGATGTGCCAGTGGGTCATCCACAACGCCTCAACCTGCACCACAGGAACATCATCGGGCTCAAAGTCCACTTTGTTTCTAATAGGATTCTTACGGTTGGTTTTCTCTTGGCAAGAAGATGCTTTCTATGGAGCAAGTGTTCCCAGCTGAGGCATCAGGGACACACAGGCACTGGTAATAGGTGAAAATCAGTGGGATCTGAAACACATCAGCAGGGGTGGGTACTCCAGGGACAAAAGGACTTCCCATGGTGGCAGGAGACCTATCTCCTTCTTGTATTTGTGGGCTGATGTGCTGCTTGCTCTGTTTTTAAGCACTGCTTTCTTAGGAGCTGCTTTTTGGAAGTGCTTATGGTGACAAGTGCTCTGTTTTCTGGTGGCTGGATGGGAGGAGAGGCTGGCTCTGACTTTCCCTCAAGGTCCAGGGGAAGGAGACAGAACCGACTGTTCCTTCTGGACGTCACATGTAAGTTGTTTGGGGGGTGGGTTGTTTGGTTTTGGATTCCTCAGCTGAGCTACCCCAAATCAAGGGGTGACTTAAATTGTTCACCTTAATATACCAGCATGGCTTATATGCTGCAGTCTGTGGACCATGAATGGTCTGGAGGAGCAAGTTGCTGGAACTACTGCCTTCTAACTGTTGTAACACAGGAGTATCAGCTGCGCAGCCTGGTTCTCTGCAGTTAGTTCACATCCTCCTGTCTAAGGTGCTCAATCTGCAGTGCATTTTATCTTTATTGTACTTGAGGGTCACCACCAACACCAGAAAAGGGGCAACAAAGCTAAGGGAGCACACAGGCATCCTGGCTGACTCCTGGGTGGTGTCCTTTGGGATCATCTTGTTGTTCTCCTCCCACACTGCTTGTGGGCATGATACTGAAGGCTTTGGGGCAGTACCCCTCACTCAAGTTTCTGACTGTGGTTTTTAACATTCCCAGATAAACGCAGGCACAATTCTTACCTGGAGAAAGGGGAGCTGGAGGCAGTGGTCCTAGAAAACCTGGGCCTTGTTAAAGGAAGGTCAGATTCACATAAAACAACTCTTTGACCCAAAAAGATTGAAATACTTCAAAGTCTAGGCTTGGGTGTAAGTGCCTGAAGGAGGGAGGACGCTTTCTATGAGCTTAGATGCCAGCACATCAATTGCACGGGCAGCTCCAAGTGTTGCCAGGTAGCCGCAATGGTGCAGCTGGGCATGTTCCCTATGGCATTGTATGGTCATCCCAGAGGAGCAGAGCTGTGTGAGGACTGGGAAAGGCGCATCCTGAGGGCATGGTGACCCATTCAGAGACAAAACCAGCATGTCTTGGCACTCCTGTACTTTGCTCAGGCACTTTTACATGGGGACAGTGGTGGGTAGGGGAACCCCACCGCTGCCATCGGTGGGGGGATGTGGATGTGGTGCTGGTTGTGGGGTCACCTAAAGGAGAGGACAACAGTCCTCAAGGTGCTGCTGCCCAGTTGAGGGTAAATTCATGGGTGAGTGAGCATTTGAGGCTTCTAAAGTGCAGTGCAGGTTATATGGTCTTTGCTGTAAACTGTAAACTCCTCAGGACAGAGTCCTTGCCCTTTTGATCTGTAAAGTGACATGTGAGCTGAGAAATCCTTACCCCTACATTACTACTACTACTACAGGAGAACAGGAATCATGGTGAAAGGAAGGACCTGTGTTGCCCTTGCCAGCATGCCATGATGGAGAGCGCTTCCTGCACTTCCCACAGTCCATCCACAAGGAAACAGCATGGTGCTCCTGCCAGCCACGCGCCTCCGGAAAACACCCCTCAAAATACCACCTCCAGTGCTACAACCTGCCTCCCTCCAAGTGGAACTTCCACTTATCATTAAAGCTGAGGTGTTAATTCAGGCTCTGTTCCCAGCAGAGCCTGTAACGCTTCCATTCAGGCTGTTTGGAGATGTGAAAAGGAAATGGAGATGGAAAAGTTACTGGGAGGAAATTTGAGGGCTCCTATGTGAAGGGGACTCTCTGGGGAAGCCATGTTCAGCCTTACGTTTGTCACCAGAGTAAAACCTTCCCAAGATAAAACAGCTGCAAAAGCAGGAGCTCTCACAGGTTGAGAGGACTGCTCCTTTCTAGGGCTCTGTCCAGGATGGAAAGCTAGAAACTACACAATCCCTTCTTTCTGCAGGACACGGATAACCTAAGAGCCACCGGTGTCAGCAGCCAGCTCCAATGTTCACTCAAAGCCAAGAATACACGGAGGGTGCGATGCCAGGACGTGAACACTGATAGACTTCCACCAACCTTCATGAAACTTGCTCAAGACCAGGCTTCACACCTGATGTAGCCTTCACAGACAGCCACTAGTGCACCATGGGCACAGTGGTCCTACAATGTTCTTTTTCGGCTATATCAGAGATGTCCAAGAGTTCCTGATGGACCTCAAGGACTATAGTGTTCTAAGCGGAACCAAACGGGCTTGTTTACTCTTGTGCTGACTGTGGCCCAATTAATTTGTATGCAGACAAATACACTTCACCCTCTTGGCAATCATATTTACTATTGTTAATCTATGCCCATCATTTGGCAAGTAGGAGAAAGCAGATAAAATGGAAAGAAGAACTCTTGGGACGTCAGTTGGGCTCATTAGACGTTTGGCACTCTGATTATTTGGCAATGAAATGCCACTGTTACATTTTAACGTGGAATACGATACCTTAATGTACAGGAGAACCTCCTCAGCCCAATTCTGGTGCACTTGAGAGAGGAGCAATTCAATCATCTGCGACCTGGATTGTATTTTTAATGGCTGCCAAGCTAGATAAAATATTTAAATATTCACTTTTATATCAGCCCACATGAGGATTTGAGCCTTTCGGGTTGCATAACGCAGCCTGGCCTACTTTTGGAAGAGTCTACGGAAACAGGCACATATGTACGGAATAGAGTACACAGCATATGGGTCAGCCAGCCAGTGTTAATTACTGTGGCACAACCAGGTCCAGCAGAGCTAACCCAGACCAAGCAAGGAGTCTGTGTCCCTTGTGTTGGATTTCATAGGTCACCTGGGCAAAAAATAGATGAATGCACCTAAAATAAAGATGGTCATTCTCAAACGTGGCTGAGTCCCTCAGGCAAAGGCACTGAGGATTCTGGCTTGCCAGCAGAGCTGACCTTGCAGCAACGGCTGTATCGTGAGACTGGGGCTCTCGGTGCCACCACGTGCTTGCCTGCCTTGTGGTGCTGCTAGAAGAGAGCTGGGAAGAGCAAGGTGCACCATGATCAGACTGGAAATGGGTTTCTGCAGCCCACACTCACAATGCAGGTTATTTCTCCACCAGTTACCCAAGAAACCTGACCAATGTGCTCTGATGGTAGACATCTCACTGGGGAGAGGCTACCTGTGGATCAGCCCCAACCCTGGTAGTAAGACAGCTTCAGTGGAGCTGAGGCAGATCAGGTCCCTGCAAGAGCTGGATCATGATGCCTTCAAGCAGTGGGCAATGCCAGGATGTTACGGTCCTGCTGACTTGCTTTGGAGTTGAGTGTGTGAAATGGGCTCGTGCTATCAGGGGCTTTCATTAAGTGGGACACAAACAGTGAGGATGTGCTGGAATGTCTGGAGATGCTGTACGAACACAGAGATGTGAGGGAATGGAGTGAGCCTTGATACCTGCACACAGGCAGGCTTGAGTTACGTGATTGTCAAGCGCTCTGCCATGCAATGGCATCGACCCTGATAGTAGCATGGCTTGACTGACTGCTGCCAATCCCAAACACAGCAAAGATGCTATGAGGTGACAGGGAAGTGGGGGGCTACAGGGATAATCCTGACCTGCCACAGGTCGATGGAGTCCTACCAGAATTATCACAGTTTCATGTGGCACACACAAAGCGACTAGTGCACGGAAAGACGGGATGCAGACTCTAATGGGCACTTAGCTCCTCTCCAGTTTCCACCAGGATCAGCTCAGCTTTGTGGAACCGGGACAGTCACAGACCCAAGGGATGAGCCAGTCCTGTGTGTCCCAGAGCCCATTCCCTGCCTTCATGTGCTGGTGGGACTCCTTGGCTCTGCCCAAGTCCTATCTGAGCCCCTGTAGCCTTTCAACCACCAGAACAGGTAACAGCAGCTCCAACAGCCCTCTGCTATTCCTTCTCTCACAAAGGGTTATTGCTCTTCCTAAGTTATCCAAATAAACCCAATTTCTCTTCTCATACAAACACTATTGTGATTGCATCTATATTAACAACACTCCACAATGAATACTACCAGGTGGCTGCTTAAATGCTGCTCTGAATTTTTACCAGACTTTCTTCTGACCTTGCTCCAGGCCAAATCCCAGCTGCCTTCCCAAGGAAAGCCTGTCACAGGAGCTCTGTGCCTGGGCAGAGGCGCCAGGCTTTGGCCAAAAGCTTTTGCAGCCAGTTCTCTGCATCTCAGAGGGTCAACATCAGAAATGAGAGGTCTTGGTAAGTGCCAAGCATCAGGCATTTCCTGGTCACCTGCAGTGCACTGTCTCCCTGCCTTGGTCAGTCCTGTTTCCCTGGGTTTGATGGAATAGATGAGCTATTCCATGTGTCCTATTGCTCTGCTCCTCCCTGCCCTGCCCTGTCTGCAGTGGGAGATCAGTGAAACGGGAGGCATGGAACCTCCTGGCAGGCTGATGTGGGAACTGGGATTGATCCCTACAGCTAATCCCATACTGTCAGGTCTTCCTCTTGCTGTGAGAGGCTTCCCTTGACAGGCAGAGCAGGAAAAGCACCTGAGCAGCTTAAACGGCATCAGTGCTGCTGAGATAGGGAATTCTGGTGTTAAATCCAAGGATTGTATTTGGAGTTCCTGCTCCAGCAATCAGCCCTGATGAAGTCGAGGGGAGCTTTCCCTAAGGAAAGGGGGGCAAAACCAGGGATGTGGCCCATGGCAGGGGACCCCGCTCCCCAAACCCTTGGTGCTTGGAGCATCATTCACACTAGCATGTCTCAGGGTGAATTTAAGGAGCAGCCTCTTGGGTCCCAGCCACATCCTCCCACCTCCTTTAGCAGCCTGGTTGCTTCCAGATAGTTAAAATACTACTTTTGTAGCCATCACCCTCATGGCTGCTGGGAGGCGGGCTCCGAGCCCAGCTTCTCCCCAGAGGAGATGCAACGTGGGGACTCTGTTTAACCCCATTCAGGGACTCGTGGTATATGGGAACACAAGAGAGAGCCTCGAGACACCAGGATGGGCAAGTCCATGGCTGGTCCTGGCCCATTTTCTCCTGGTGGGGAACCTCTCCCTGTTCTCTGAAGGCCCTTACTCCTGACTCTGATCTGTTCAGTATTGCCCACCCTTTTGCTCTGCCTTCCCGTGCCTCCCCTCTTCAGAGCTGTGTGAAAAACCTTGAATGAATCATGCTCTATTTTGACAAGCAAAGTGGTATTTTCAGTGCCATGCTGGGGGTCCAGATCTCCAGGGTCCCCCATCGGTGCCCAGCTATGGAGTAAAGGACAAGGCAGGATCAGGCTGGTGGGAATTAGTGCCTGGATCCAAGCTGATCCCAATTGTACAAGTGCAGGTTCTGGGGCTGCAAAGTGCAAGTTGGGAGTTTACCTAAAAGCAGCATTTTGTCTATTTGTTTTTATCTCAAATAATACTGAAATGGTGCAGCACTAAGGCCAAGGAGAGCTGGGCTTGGGGACGCTCCCTGGACACCTCTGCTCCCTTGCCAGCAGCCCCTTTTCCCCTGAGGACAGCACACATTGCACCTTTCCAAGCACTGTGTCTCCCTGCCAGCGGCACAAGCCTTGCCTTCACCCTTTCCTCCCAGAAAACTGGTCCTAAGGATGGAAACAGGCTCAGGTCACCAATGGCTTGGTCTTCTCCAGGGAGCAACAGCACCATGGTGACCATTCCTACAAGAAATGTGATGAAATATTGGAACAGGCTGCCCAGAGAAGTGGGGGGTGG
>NW_009933905.1:0-1348 GCF_000696875.1 Nestor notabilis | reverse complement strand
TGGTCAACCTGATCTAGTGGGAGATGTCCCTGCTCATGGCAGGGGTTTTGGACTAGATGAGCTTTGAAGGTCCTTTCCAACACAAACCATTCTGTAATTCTAGGATTCTATGGGGAAGGAGGCTCCTGCCCCCACGCAGCCTTTGGAGCTGCCAGATCCTACAAAAGCAGGCAGCAAAGCATCCCCAAACCCAGTGCTTGGCCATCCCTGCTCACCCATGGTGGCACCAGCTGTGCAAACAGCTGCTTCTCCAGGAGCTTCTCAGTAACACTTTTGATGCCTAGCTGACAAAGCACAACTGCCTCTGGGTTTCCCTTCTCTAGCAAAGCATGCTCAGGGCTGGTCTCTGGTCTTGCTCTAGGTGTAAACCTGGAGTAATCCTATTAACCTGCCTTCAGAGCAGTCATTAAACGTGAAGGTGCTGCTAATTACGGGTCTCACTGCCTCCGAGGTGTATCCTACCAGTGCTGCTGCTGCCCGAAGGGTTTTTGACATAGTGTAAAAGCAAAGCTCCGGAATGAGCGGGGCCGCCCGCGCTTGTTGGCATCGAGGTTGGGGAAGGTGCCTGCACACTCCTGGTACGGAGCCGGGATGCTCCGTGCCCGCCCAGCCCCGGGGCCCCTCAGTCTGACCACTCGTTATCATCCAGCTCCGAGTCGTCGTCGGACTCGCTGTACTCCACCGCGATCCGGCGGGACAGGATCGTCGCCACGTCGTTGCCCACCGGCTCTTTTTTGGCCTCTTGTTCCCATTGCTCCTGGACTTTCCGGAGTTGGATTCCTGCAGTGGGAAAGGGGGAAAGGGCTTAGGGACAACGTTGCCAGCACCCACGGCTGCACCCCATGTGTGGCATCCCCCTCGTTGAAATGAGATGGCTGCAGCCCCCTTGCAGGAGGATGCACGTGATTATAAAGCTATAAGAGATAATGTGGTGCATGAGATTATAAGGCTATATAATAGAATAAGGCTCCTCCTCTGCTTCCACTTGACCAGATTTAACCTTTTAGGTTAAATCCAAGAAGATTCAACCTAAGATTTTGCAGGAAGGGGAAATGGGAAAGACCTTGGAGCACATCTTCTGCTACAGCATGGAAGGGGACCATGTGCTTAAGAGCTGCCAGTCATCCCTGTGGATCTCCACACTGCCTCCAGCAACGGGTTCCCCCCAGCTCCCTCCAAGCCCTTGCAATGCATTTCTTTCACTCCCTACCTAGTTGCCAGCATCTTCACGCCTCACCTTGCACTCCACCACCACCCGGCTCTACGCCAAGAGGCATTTTGCTGTCACCACGGTGGCAGCATTGGGGACCTGCCCCCCGCTTCCTACTGCTGCCACCACGTCACCACT
>NW_009933904.1:4574-5358 GCF_000696875.1 Nestor notabilis | reverse complement strand
TCGGGGGCCCTTTGGTCGCTGCCGCTGCTGCTCGGCGTTCGCGCGGAGCTTGCGGTGACGCTGCGGTGTTGTCTCTGTTTCAGACGATGATCTGAGCCTGCTGGTCGTGATCATTGACACCAACCCCATCTGGTGGGGGAAGAAAGCGCTGGGAGAAGCTGAGGTACGTTCTGCTGGGCGGGGGTGCTGCTGGGGGCGGCTCCTGAGTGAAATTTCATATATATATGTATATATATGCACACACACATATATATATGTACACGTATATTCATGTTAGTAAGAGGGCAACATATGACGTTAGTCTTTGATGTATAAACTATGCTGACATGGCCTGCTAGAACGCATTTAATGGGTACTAGAATACTTTTCTTTAAACAGTCACGCAGCATTGTGTAGTCAGAGCTTTCTAAATGCTTCCTATGAAGAAAGGAAGCTTTCAGCGTCTTCAAATCAAGTTCTTTTAGCTGCAGTGATTTGAGAGATTTCTTCTAGATTACCTAACAGTAAATGGTACTGCCCTGTATCTACTTTCTTCTTCCTTTTTTTCAGCAGTTCACCCTATCAAAATGCATCGATGCAGTGATGGTGCTGGGAAATTCACACTTACTTATGAACCGCAACAACAGACTTGCTATGATAGCAAGTCACACACAAGAAAGGTAGAGTTGCTTCTTAACAGTGTAAAGGTTTGGAGTGCACTTGCCTGTATCTATCTCCTGATTTTCTTTTGAAGTATGTTATTGAAATCAGGTTTAAAATGCATAATATATCATTGTCTTGAAAG
>NW_009933904.1:0-4543 GCF_000696875.1 Nestor notabilis | reverse complement strand
AAGAGTGTAAGAAAGAAATAATCCTACTGCCTTACACAAAGCAACAGAAAGGCTTGTAAGACTGAAGGGAGATTTAAACATTGACTTAAAATTATTTGGAGAGAGGATGTTAGAGGTGTGGTGAGCAGGACAATGCAAGTGGCGAAAGTTTCCTGTTTAGTGGATATTCGTATGTTTGTGAGTCTCAGGATCTACCCTTCAGTACAGACATGTCATCTATTTGCCAGTTCTCTTAAGAGGTGCCTTGAAAGGAGGGAGGTGAATGTGGGTTTTACTCCATTTTGAGTTTGAGGATTGCCTGCTTTAAATAGTCTCTTTAGTCTCTAAAGTATTAAGATTATTTGAAATTATACTCTAGAGTATTGCTGTCTACAGCTGAGTAGTTGATGGCTTTTTTTTTCCTTACAAGGTTAAACCATATATACTTTGATTTTCCTCTATTTCAGCCGTTTCTTGTACCCTGGGAAGGGTTGGGCTGCTGCAGATCTCTTTGGAGATGGTGGTAGTTCCGTGGAATCTAATTGCTCTGGCAGCAAAGATGGAAAATATGAATTGTTAACAGCAATCAATGATGCAATTGCAGAAGAGATTAAAGACCTCATGACAAAAAGTAAGGAAAAAAAAATTCTAGGCTTAATATGCAAAATTTCAAAGCACTTGGACTTTCAAGGAGTTGTAGGAATTTCCTTTATTATATGAATTTTAATATGGTTCAAGCAGATGAGTTTGTGTTGTGTGACACTTCAGGCTTCTGCATTAATACTATTTGCCAAAGATAAAACTTGCAGCATTTGTAACTTTTGCAACTTCCCTTGTATTGCAGCTGACATGAGGGGCCAGCAGACAGAAACTCTGTTACCAGGATCACTCGCTAAAGCACTTTGTTGTATCCTTTCAGTCACAGAATCTTCAAGGCCTTTATGCTTTTTTAAGACTGTTTCTTGTAATATTAGTTAGGTTTTACTGTTCCTGTCCTGTAATAATACTCAAAACTGAAGTGCTTGCCTAATAACTGTGGATTATGCTTATTAAAATGTGTGTTGGTTAAGGTGGTGAACATGTGGCACGGATACTGGGGATATTCCAAGAATAGAATGTAGATTCCTTAATACCAACTGCTGTAGATATCAACAAGATGAGCAAAGACGTAAAAGGTAAAGCCTCTTCTCTTGTTTTGAATACTTGCATAAGTATCTGTTATTCTGATTCAAATATAAATGCCTATGTACCTACAAGTGTGCATATGTGTTGACACATCCCCATCTCCAAAACTGGCAAGAAGAGGTACGGGTTTATCCTGTCATTTGAAGTTGCCCAATTTAAACTAGGTCTGGGTGATAGTTAGAAGTAAAGATCTTGATCATTAGTTCACATCCTTACTCTGATTTTCTATGGCATGTAAGTAAAACAGTAACTGGAATCTCCTTGGAGCAACTGGAGGTTGAGAGGGATTTTTTTGGAAGTCACAAAACACACAAATCCCCTTCTACAGGGACCACCTCCTTCCCTGATCAACAGCTGAGTGCTTTTGGACAATAAGTAAAATGGGTCTACTTTCATGACAAGCCTGAATCAGTCCACAGATGCTTGTCATTGGGACTGTAAAACAGTTTATTATAGGTATTTTAACTGAGGTGTTAGATCCAATATCTTGGATGTTAGATATCTAACTGGGATGTTAGATGCTATAGAATTAAAAGGGCAAACTGCAGGCAATAGAAACAATGTGCTCATGCATTTCTTTTTGATATTTAGGCAATCAAGAAATGAAATCAAGGATTTTGGTAAGAACTTTTGCTGACAGTTTTATTTTAGTCTTGAAGTCAATCCAGTAATATTAATGTAGGCTAACAAGTTTGAATTGTTTTATTTAGGTCATAAAAGCAGCAGAAGACAGTGCATTGCAATATATGAATTTCATGAATGTGATCTTTGCAGCACAGAAACAGGTGAAGCTGGCTTCTTATATGTATAATCTTTTATTAATATCTAAAGATAAAATATGTTCATTTCTCTTATTGCATCTCTTGCAGAGTGTTTTGATTGATGCTTGTGTGTTGGACTCTGATTCAGGTCTTCTACAGCAGGTACAGGCTCTACTCCCTATTCTTACTTGCTGTTTGTCTTAATTCATAGATGTTTGATGCTGGATAGTTTGAGAGGCTGAGAAAGTTGGGGCTGTTCAGCCTGGAGAAGAGAAGCTGCGTGGAGACCTCAGAGCAGCTTCCAGTATCTGAAGGGGGCCTATAAGGATGCTGGGGAGGGACTCTTCATTAGGGACTGTAGTGGTAGGACAAGGGGTGATGGGTTCAAACTTAAACAGGGGAAGTTTAGGTTAGATATAAGGAAGAAGTTCTTCACAGTGAGGGTGGTGAGGCACTGGAATGGGTTGCCCAAGGAAGTTGTGAATGGTCCATCCCTGGCAGTGTTCAAGACCAGGTTGGACAGAGCCTTGGGTGACATGGTTGAGTGTGAGGTGTCCCTGCTCATGGCAGGGGGGTTGGAACTGTATGATCTTAAGGTCCTTTCCAACTCAAACCATTCTATGATTCTATGTTCTTAAGTTCTCTTTTCATTTGTTTCAAGAGTGGGTGTGGAAATATGTTCAGTGGATCTGACAGCTCCAGCATGCAGGCCTTGTGCAGTATGTGGGTATTCGGAATATCCTGTTGAGTTTATAAACTAAACCTGATCATTTTCTGCTTTCCAGGCTTGTGACATTACGGGTGGCATATATCTGAAAGTGCTCCACATGCCATCCCTTCTGCAGTATTTGTTGGTAAGTCACTTAAGAAACACCTCAGTGGTTTTTTTTCCTGTGTCATGTGAAGTCTGACTTCAGTGACAAGAAATACAGCAGGACCATTCTGATTTGCAAAATGTTTTTTCTCTATTCATAGTGGGTGTTTCTCCCTGATCAAGAGCAAAGATCACAGCTTGTCCTTCCACCTCCAGTTCATGTTGACTACAGAGCTGCATGCTTCTGTCACCGAAATCTCATCGAAATCGGTTACGTGTGCTCCGTGTGCTTATCAAGTAAGTTTGTAAATATTTAAGAGTCTGATTTCTTGCATTCAAGGGAACAGTTTTAGCGAAAACCAATTCTTTTCTTTTCCAGTATTCTGCAACTTCAGTCCTATTTGTAGTACGTGCGAGTAAGTGTCCCTTCTTCTTGTTTCAAGGGTGGGTGTGGACATATGTTCGGTGTATCTGACAGTTCCTTTTCTAATGCTTTTTCAGGACTGCTTTCAAAATCTCACTGCCACCTGTCATGAAAGCTAAGAAGAAGAAATTAAAGTTAGCTGCGTAACGACATTATGTAAATACATCCTTCCCTCATCCAGTAATTCCATGAAAAGGAACAAACTTGAGAAATTGATGGCACTTTTTATTGGATGTGCGGGAGAAGTGTATACAGTGTTACTGCTTGTTTCTTGAGGGATAAACATTTAAATCATACGTGTTCTACACAGCCCTCTAAGTAACCAAATCACTGTATTGCATGTGACCTGTGCTGTTTTAAATGTGAGAGGAACCAGGAGTTGCAGCCTGTTGAGAGACATACCCTGGGAAGGAGAATTTATTGTGGCCGCTGCCGAATTTCACTCCTCCAAGTTATTTCAAAGATGAGAAAACTGATTCTTTTTGTGTGTTGGTGTGAAGGTAAGAATGACCATTCCTAGTGAGCAGGATCAGAACCTTAGCACTGTGTTATTCACCTTCTTGCTAGGTTTTGCTAGCAATTTTTGGACTGCCCTACACGTGCACTCACATGTATTCATATTCCTTTGACTGTACTGTCTTTGTGGTATTAACTTCCTAATTGGATATCTTTTCATTTGTTGATAAAAAGGCCTCCATTTGTTTAAAGTAACTTCAGGCTATCTGCTTCGTCTTGAAAGCTGTATTTTGGAACTGGAAGATGTAATTCTGTGCAGTATGACAGGTTTTAGTATGTGGTTTTACAGCTGGCATTTGACAAGTAAGAAGGAAGGCTTTTGTTTCGGTGGTTTAATGGCAGAACGAGGGTATGCGGTGTACTTCTGACCGTGACTTTCATTTACACAACCAAATCCTCTCCCCCTTTGAAAAAGCACCTGTATGGTTTGGTGGTTTTAACCGTTGTTGTAACTGATGTTCTCCCGGAAGGAAAACGGACGGTAACTGTTTCCTACATGAAAAAGACAAATACTTGTTTCCCCAAGGTGTATACAGGAATTTATCATGTCTTGATACTTGCATCAGGGTTTATCAGTGTAACAACGGCAGCACCAGTCGTTCACTGCCTCTTTTACTGGCTGTCTTGCTTGACGGCTGTATTTATAATCTACTTTGTATAAGAAGTTTGTAATAAAACCTTTTCCTTTTCCAATGTGGGAATATATAGACGCTGCTGTAACACCAGATCATTTTCAGGGTGAGCCGCACCACTCGCCTGTTATCGTGTAGCCTGACAGTAAGATCTGGCACTGGCTGAAGCGCCTGGGGGAGGATGTGTCCGTGTGGAGCCGGGTGAGCAGATGAGGGCAGACGTGCCGGGGCC
>NW_009933903.1:0-1645 GCF_000696875.1 Nestor notabilis | reverse complement strand
AGGATCTGCTCCATGATCTTGCTGGGCACTTGACTGGCCTGTAGTTCCTTGGGTGTGTTATGAACATTAATCTCAGACTGAGGCCAAACCTGAGCACTATAGCAGCTACTAGGAAGAAATTTAACTCTGTCCCAGCCAAAACCATTACAGTTGTGCTACTGTAGTTTCAGATATACTTACACAAACTCTGCAAAAAGCCTGACCATTATTTAAAAAATACACAATTGGCAGTACTAACAATAGGAATAGATAACTCAAAGAAGCCCACATTAGACATAAAGCATTGCCAGCATCTCTTCAAGCAAAAAAAGATGTTCAACAGACATTCTGCAATAGCTAAGGTGGTAACAGAATTCCCGCTTATTTCTACCCTGTGATAGAGTCGTAAAGCAAGGTAACATAGGTATAATACGTCCTTAACAATCTTCATGTGCTTTCCAACAATGTCAATACAAGTATCATGGCTGGAGGAAGATAATCCTGCTTCCGGAAAACACCTTTATTCCAGAAGCATCATGTTCATGCCAGTGAAATACCCCCAGTGATTCACCACAGGCTGCTTAACTTTTTAACTCAGAAAAATAATCTTTTTAAACTCTGTATTTGGAGGTAAGGTTAGCACAGCCGGAGTCTGGATACACGTCCTTCCTGACACTCCCTCTGAATTTGAGCCCAGTGGCTTACTGCTTCAGCAGGTATTGCTTACCTGCTTTTCCATTCTGCAGCTCCCATGCTACACTCTCTGCACCAAAAGTCTGGGGTGAGCTGCGCTCAGGACTCTCTTACTAAGCAGTCCTAGAGCTGCTGCTGCTGCTTCTAGATCTCAGTTGTACCATGAAGCTGCATGCAGCCCCCAAAAGCTCAGCTGATGAATGCCTGCAAAAGGCTGCATTTCTTATTCCCTCTCTGCATTAGGTAATCATACTTCATGCATTTTATGACTGGTCACTTCTGCTGCCCTGCCTGACAGTAACATGGTACTGAAATAGGGAATTGTAGGGTAGATAATCATTAAGTTGCAACATGTTTTATCAAGAAGCTTTGTGACTTGTTACAAACAACAGTCCCTGAAATCAGCAAGGACTAGATAAAATTAGTGGTTTCTCACAAGAACTAGTTCCTAACCGGCTGAAGCTGACCTTGTAGTTTGGAGAGAACCCAAGAGAACTTCGAGCATGCGCAAGACCAAGGGGTGAAGAGTGCATGGCGAGGAAGACCTATGGCCTTCATCCCCTACGACCCCAGAAGACCACCACCAGAAGATACTGTGCAAGCGCAAGGAGGAGGAGTCCTAATTTTAATGCGAAGCGGGGACAGGTCATACATATGAACAGGCGTGCTAGGAAATCTCATGTATGGACATATCATGTATGATATGGACACAGGTGGCACAGAGATGCTGCTTACCGGGGATGCAGGTGGCAAAGGGACACGGGTGGCACAGGGATACGGATGGCAGGGGGACACTGGTGGTCAGGAACACGGATGCCACAGGGACACTGGTGGTCAGGGACGCTGGTGGCACAGGGTCGCGGGTGTGATAAGGACACGAGTGGCAGGCACAGCTCTGGCGGTGCCGGGCCCGTAGCACTGCCCTTCGTGGTGCTGCAGGGCTCGCCATGGGTGCAGGGGGTCCTGGTGTGCG
>NW_009933902.1:0-7378 GCF_000696875.1 Nestor notabilis | reverse complement strand
GAGGGACACCACTTGTTACTGATCTCCAAGTATTCATTCCTCATAGACCTTCTTCATTACTAGCTATATCAGAGCTAGTAGTAGATTATGTCTGTTTGTCACACCAGAACAAAGGTTTCATGCGTAAGTTGCAGCTTCATTGACACTGCAACTTTTCTGTATTTTTTGGCAGTAGTTATTAATTACATCAGTTAGTGACAAGGATGTTACTCATGTGCTAGAAGATGAAGTTTTGGTGGAGTTTCTGAAAGTAACTTTTCCAGCTCCCAGTGCAGGCAGTAGCGTTGAACAAACAGAAGCACAGCAAGAAGTGTTTTATTCAGACACTGGTCTGGCAAGCTGTTTATCTTGTATGTGATCCAACAGGCATTGTGCAAACTTTGACAAACCCTGTGTGGTTTTGATAGAAGAGAAAGTAGTGAAGTGCTCTAGCAACTCTGCTCTGACCTTCCTCCTTAATCTCGTTGTACAATTTGTTCCTACTGCTACATTTCTGTAGCTGTGCAGTGTTTTATTTCTGATCTTCTGCCCAGTACTAGCCTTCCTGCCTGTTTATACTGCCACCTGTCTTCCCCTCTGGTTTTGAGGTCTGCTGCTGCTGTGAGTTTTTTCTTACCAGTACTGCTCCTTTCCAAGCTATACTTCCAGTCTGTGAGTATGTAAGGGAACTGAGTAAACTCTCCTTTCAGTGCTTGCTCATTTGCAAAGGTAATCCACTTTGCCTGAGACATGCTTGCTTTTGCTTAGCATATGATTAAATTTGACTCGGATATCTTCCCTGAGATCTATTGCTTGTTTTAGCTGGTGTGTCTTGGAGATTTTTGTTGTTGCTGTTTTTCTTGGGTTTTTGTTTGGTTTTTTTTTTTTCCTCTGGCTTCGTATCACTTATGCACTACCAAAGCAAACTTGACATTCAAGTAGGATAATGTTATCAAGTTTCATATTGGTACTGTACTGGACACATTCTACTTCATTCTCCTCCTGTCAGTGACAGCAACTCAAGCAGGCTGTAAGTATTCAAGACAATACAGTAAATGAAGGAGAAGAATGGTGTGCCTTTTCCTTGTTTATTTGTATAAATAAAATCTTTTCACTATTGAGGTAATATGTAAATGTTAACCTTCTTTTGTAAAGATTAAAAATACAGCTCTTGGCTAAAGGACCTTACCTTGGAACTTCGAGTGCCTTTTTTTTTTGTTTGTTTGTTTTTTTTTTTCTTTCTATCCTTTCTAGTATTCATACAGTCAAATAAGACTAGAAGAGTTTGTTGAAAAAGTTGCCTGATCTTCCTGTATCTCACAGGCTATGGTACTTTATGCGGTTACTCTGTATGAAGACAATAAATTGTATATGACTAACGCAGATTTGTACTTTGACATTGTATATATTCTGGAAAGGGTTCTGATTCTTAATCTCTTGCTATCAAGATTTGAAGAATTCACCATGACTAGCTTTGGTAATTTAGAACACTGGTAAATCATTCTTTCTGGAGCTTCTGTCCACTGCTGAGGGGGTTTTTATGCCTTCTCCAGCTGAAGTAAGATTGGTGTTTTCTTCCAATGGAGGCACTTGGAAACTGCGGAAAAGTCTGTTCTCAGAGCTTCTCTGTAAGTTAAAGAAGTTGAACTTTTAGTTGTTAAATGTAAATCTTTCGTTGTGTTCTGTCTGACTTCATCACTTTATCATGCATATTCTGCAAATTTTTAAGCTAATTTTGATGTCAGTAATGGTGTGTGTAGAAACACTTCAACCTGATGTTGAAGACTACTGGGATAATACATGTTCTTGCAGAGGTTTGCTTGATACAGATGTTGCTAGTAGAGCCCTGTTCTACATTGGTGGTGGCTCTGAGATCTTTTGAATAGGTGTTTATTAGTTATTTTTAGCATCAACTTTCTGATCAGAATTTTGGATAGTACAAAGTGAAATGCCTCACAAATGCTGATGCCCTTTATTTGGAAGCCCGTATTTAATCCAGTAGATCTGTTATACTCATCAGAGGATGAAACCTGCTTTGTTCTGTTAGATATTTTCCAAATATCCATGATGGCTGGCACTAATCTAATAACTATTCATTGATTCTGTATCAATTGAATTCCCTGATAATACTGCCTTTCCTTGTCTGGATGGATGTCAGGTTATAAATGGCCTGTAAATTATTTGGGTTGTCCTTCTTTGAACACTGACACACCATTAACTATCTTCCATTTTTTTGGAATGTCTTTGCTATTATGTACTGTATTAAAAGCTACTAATGGAGCAGAGATGACTTTATCCAAGCCTGTTAGGATTTATGCCACATGCTATCAGAGCCTGTTCAGTCACAGTGAGAAACGAACAAGTGGTATCTCATCTTACTGTGTTGCAATGCATTATCTTGCTTTTCTGGTACAGTGTACAATTCAGGATATCCCTGTGTGACTAGAATGGTGCCTTCTGTCTTTATGTAATCTATGTGTTAGAAACTTCATGTGTCTTCTGTATTGTTAGATTGTGCCCATCTTGTAATGTTGATAACCACTATGACCAATATCCTTGAAAAAGACCTTACTATTCTAAGCGTTGCTAAACATGATCCTTTTTTCATCTTTAGCTTCACTATTTTGACTTATTGTAACTCATCTAAGCACCATGTAGAAATCAAGAGTGGTTGGTATCCCTGGATCCAGCCCTGGATCTAGAACTCATGTGCTTGTTGCATGAGGACCAAATCAGGCCCCTAGATCCCAACCCATGTATGATCTTGGTCAGCTGCTTCTTGGTCATCACTGTGGGAAGGAGGAAGCTATGCTGTAATGTAAAGCACCCTGCCTCCCATCCAGGCCCAACTGATCTACTCTCCTCTTTGCCCACTCCCTTTTCTCTAACATTGTGACTTCCATGTTACTGTCACATCAACTATGCCAGCAGGTTTCTATAGCAATCCCAAGTTATTGAAGTTGTTTCTCTGCTTTTATTTTATTTACTTTTAAAATCCTCTTTCCAGTGACCTTCTAAACAGTCCCTGCAGCTGACCTGAGCCTTCTGCCAATAAATTTTGTTCCCACTGGACCTTTTCTTTGTAAGCTTCAGCTGTGTGTCTCTCTTGCCAGGTACCAGAATATCAAATTCCTGATTCGCAAGCACCCAGTAACATGAAGTAATTTAGAAACTTAGAAGAGCGGCAGCGGCTGTAAGGGAGTATCTTGAGAGTTAGAAAGTTTTACCAGGTTTTGTTTTCTCCTGTGCAGGAGCAAAGCTCACCTAGGTACAGGTTTTGCAATTGCAGAAAATAGCAATAGTCTGTTTCAAGAAAAAGAAAGGTCTTGCATCTTTGAACACTTCTCAGTGTCTTTTCCTTTTGCCAGCATAACAGTTTGCCAGTCTCCTTTTCTTCAGTACTAAAATTCTAGGTGTTAGAGATTTTGCCTTCTGATGTAACATAAGGAAATCTTTGAAGTAAAGTACATTAGCGTATAAACTTTGGAACTCCTTGGTTGCACTTGGGTCAGTATAATAAATGTTTGTTCAGGTACCCTGTCTTAGGAAGTGAGTGTTTTCTTCCTTGTCACAATACGTTAGCTATTGTGCCATATTTTTGTTGAACACTTGTCACATTTTTCAAACTTGGCCTTATTATTTCTAATTTCAGTTCCCCCAAATTGTATCTTAAATGTTCTTTTGATCTTGCCTGCTTCGAGTCAGAATGAGTGTTCCTTGCATGCATATGAAGTCTCCCTCCCTTGGGGGATTCCTCCCTGACTGGAAACAGATCAATCATCTGTCACTTCACAGTGTTACAGATGATGTGAGCTTCATCTCTTACCAATTCTGATAAAATGCTTGTTCCAATTGTACAGCCAGCATCCCTGTTTGGTAGCTGGTATCTAATGAATCATGTTTTTGTAGGGCTGGTCATATGGCTTGTACCTGGGCAGTGAATCTGAAGCACTCTAAGTATTGTGAATTTGCTGTCTGTTGATGAATTGTGCAGTTGCTCGCCACATATAAGTTTGATATGTAGAATGTGTTTTTATTAATTACACATAAGGCATCTGTGCAGTGATCATGCATTAAGTAACATGCAAGAGCTGTTCTCTGGGACAAATGACCAAAAGAGTATTTTCTGTTGGATGAAAAACAAAGCATTTTGGAAAATGAGAAGTTAGCCAGAATGTGCAATAACTTCATTCTTTGTAAGCAGAAAGAGTATGAAAGGAATGGTACCGTATGCAAACAGGAGGTTCAAAAGTATATATTCTCACAGACATATGATATTTCCTATGTTTTGTATGTGTGGTTTTATATAGGATTTCTTTTTGGGTTTTAATAAAATTAAATTGTGCTCGGAAAAAATCAGCATAAGAACAGGCCACGATGGGAAGTCTGTAGAACTTGTGCATGTGCCAGAGGGGCTTTGTCATTTGCTTTTCCTGGTTCTCCTGCATTTAAGTTCTCATTTGCAATATTGCATTAATGTAGGGGTTTGGAGTGAATTATAAAAGGAGTGGATAACAGCTTGCTTTGGCTGTAAAGCTGCACTCTCATATTTTTGGCAGTAGGTAAAAAGGACTGATTAGGAGAATCTATTTCCTGTATATTCAAATATAAACCAGATACTCAGTCACGAAAAAGTCCTTCACTGTTTTCCAAAGACCTTGTTGTTTGGGTTTGTTTTTTTTTTCCCCAATGTGAAACGGTAGTTTGAGTGGAGAACTGGGCAATGTGTTAGTCCTTATGCACAAAACAAGCATCGAGAAAAGGTGATTGTATTAATTCTTTCCTTCCTTCCTTCCTCTGTGGATTCTGTGATTGTTTCTGACTTTAAATAGATGACACTCCCTAGGACCCTGTTAGTGCTTTTAATCCTTCAAAGCAGGAGTGAAAGTGAAATTACTGTAGATGAATATCAAAGACTTCAGTGTTTTTGATGCTCCAAGTTTTGTATAATTTTTAAAAATGAGCATCCAGTCTGTAGCAGTGGGTGGTCCATATTCTGTCTATTGCTTGCACTTCTTTTTATGGTCATCCCTTTGAATACTTCCATTGTTGTTCATGTTTATATGTGAGAGATTAGTTTTTCCATTTTTCCAGGTCCAGTTTGTAAGGACTCCTTTCTGGCGGCACTCTTCTCTTGGCCTGTTTAGAGCCACTGCTGCATTTTCCTCAGGTTCATTGAGTGGTGGTGGTGGCTTTGAGCAGCTATGGGAAGGTGTGAAGAACTTGGGTAAACAGAAAATATGTTCTGGGTGATAGTCACTTTCTGCCACTTACGTTGTGCTGGTGAGTTTTATAATGGGGTTTTGGATGTGGTGGGTAAAGTGTCATAAGCACAGACCTGTATATCCAGGAAATCTCTGTTTCTTAATGAGGCTTATTGAAGCAGATGTGCCTTGGTGCTCCCTATGGTCCTGCAGCCCTTTTTCCAGGCTGGGATCCTGAGTATCCAGTGTAGCTGACTGGCAGGTCCCTGTAGGACAGTGCAGCTGCACCCTGCATCATTGGGGTCCAGGAGCCAGGAGTAAAGTTGGATGTGCTTGGTAACTGTGGGCAGGGCTACTGGCTTCAGACCTATACATACTTCTGTACTGCTTTTCAGAACGTGGGTCTTGCCTTCCCCTCTGACTACAGATGACTAATACTTGGTATTGCAGGTAATAGTAGAAGAAATCTGCAGAGCTTTTTCCTGAAGAGAAGGGTGATTACATTTATATGTAATAGAAGAAAGAAGATGTAGAAAGACCCTTGCTATTGTGCATATTCCTCTTCGAGACAGCCTCGGTCTGCCTTCCACGTGGGGAGAGTTATAACTGATAGTCCTATATCTAAGAACAATTCATAATGGGGCATTGAATGGTACCATCCCAGTGGCAGCCGCATATCCCTGTTAGGTTCGATTGCCTTCCCAGTGCATGTAGTCCAGGATGCTTGCTCTGTAGTCCTGTCTTACTGATGGGCTTTCAGCAAGCTAACCTTGCCTCTGATCGCAAGTGTTACCATTATATCAGTGTTTGCTGTGGGAACTGTGAGTTGATGATGCAAACTTTCTAATGGAAAATGACATCCCCAGAAGCCTGTGGTGTGCTCTGGGGCTACGGGAACCTGTATGCTTGGGTTGGCCATGGTACCTTGCAGGAGCTTAGCTCTTTATACTGGTGTACGCGTCTCCTAAAACTTTTTCCGACACGAGCCCACTGTTTCCATTAAAGAACTTTATGGGGCTCCCCACACATCATATCTTGCACAGCCTACCATATTGGCTCTTAAAAGTGGCTTTGAATACAATGCCAAGGCCCCCAAGTAGCAGCTTTATAGGCTGCTGGCAAGCTGGGAAGCCCCAGTTGGCTATCCCCATGCTAGCAGTACCCCCCACGCCAGCTTTTCCAGCTAAAATGATGAAGCATCTGTTTTGTTTAGTTCAATTAAATATGACTTCCTTGCTGAATAAAGCAGGGAGCATTAAGAAGTACCACGAGCTGTTCTTCCAGAATTGCCTCCTCCTATTTGAAGAAAAAACAGATTATAATTGAACACCAACACCTAATCCCTCTCTGTACTGCACTGCCAGTGCCTATGTAAAGATTTGTCTGTAGGCCCTAAAAATGAAAACAAAAGCTTCATCATCAAGGTAGCGTTTATTTCTTTCAGGATCTCTGGTATGAAGTTATTTTTTCTTGGTTTCTGTTTTGTGGTGTTGGTAAAAAGCCACAAATACCAGTATCTCGTGGGGAGATCTGTCACTCATTGCATATACATCAACTTATACTTGAGTTCTGTGGGACAGGACTTCTAAACTCATCAGTGCTTCTGGGTCACTAGATCTGGAACAAGGTGCTCAGAACATTTTTGATGTTGTTTAAGAGCCAGGTAGTAGCCGCAGGCTGTAGCAGCTGATGGTGGCTCAGAGCAGCCGTGGGCAGCAGCTTTAACTCCACCTTTCCTGTCTATGGGTGTCCACGAGCTCACAGTATGCTGTGGAAGTGCAAAGTGACCTCTGACAGCCTTAGGATGAATCCAGCTCTCAGAGTAGACATAAGTGGAAGCATGTCCTGCTCAAACCTAAGTTTCTTGTTAGCAGCAGTGTTAAGAGCCATGTATGGACAGGTAACAGCTTGGCCGGATTTTCTGCTGCCTGTGTAGTTACTTCAGTGCACAGGGAAAACAAGTGTGTAAAACCTGAGCATCTTCTTGCACTCTAATTTTAAAAGTGATGAAGGGATGTACCAACAAGTGATGAGTCAGACACTTAAAGCACAGTACAGCTTGTTTGGTTGGTTGGTTTTTTAGCAGTGACAGGGACTGAATAGTATGTATTTTTGTTCTGTAGGGTAGATGTTAAAATATGAGGGAAATAAAGCTGAATGATGTATAAATACATATATATAAAATATATATATAA
>NW_009933901.1:0-6627 GCF_000696875.1 Nestor notabilis | reverse complement strand
GGGCACTGGGGCTCAATAGTGCCCAATAGACCCGGCTCCTCACCCCGCACGGGGGCTCAATTAGACCCGGCTCCTCACCGGGCACCGGGGCTCAATAGAGCCCAACAGACCCGGCTGCTCACCGGGCACCAAGGCTCCAAGCACCCCAACAGAGCAGGACCCTTACGGGGCTCCGGGTCCCACTACACCCCCCTTAAACAGAGCTCTTTACCAGCGACAAGAGCTCACCCAGACCGAGCGCCCACCCCGACCGCCGGGACCCCTTACACCCCTTACCGAAGAACCTCTGCAAGCACCCGAAGCCGCAGCGCTATAGAACAAGGCCCCGCAGCCCAGCCCAGGAGCGCCACGGAGACACACCGAGCCCACCTCACCATCCCCGGCCGCTTACACCCACCGCTGCCATTACCGGCTCCTCTTCCGGTACCTCCCACCTCCACCATGGCCGCCCTCCTCACAGCGCCCCCTGGCGGGCGGGCGGGCTCAGCGGGAGGACTCGCTTTTTTCCCTTGGGATTTAAGAGGAAAAATCCCTAAAGTTTGGAGCTTAGGCGGGAAAAACCCTCCCCCTCTCCCTCCCTTTATTCTGGGCGGAAATTGCTAAATAAATCCCTTTTTATTTTATTGTTATCCCTATTTTTGCATGCGTTAAAATTCCATCTTTTATCCTTACGATCCATGTTCAGGATAAAAAGCTTTAAAACCATATAAAATTGTTAAAAAGTTTTAAAAAGGGAGAGTTTAGAACCATATAAAAGCTTAAGATTGCCGCCACCAAGCAGCCGCGCTGAGGTGCGGAGCGCCTCACCTGAGGCACATTAGCATCACTTAAGGTGCCCAATCTCAGCAAGCAAAACCAGCCCCCAAAAGGGTGTTTTAGGCTCAAATCAGCCGCAGGTTGTGGCCAGAGGTTAATCAAGGGGCATTAGAGAGGGTGGGGACTGGTTACAAAACAGCCTGAGGGAGGAACGGCTGCTTCTCGCTGCCCCATGGATGTGGGGGGCTCCTGCTGCAGCGTGGGGATGGGGAAGGTCCGTGTGGTTTTGTTCCGCTGTGATTGTGGAAGGATGGAGCCCCCGAAGACCATCACCTTTTATCCTGCAAGGAGGTCCCTAAGGAGCTGCGAGGGACAAGGTAGGAAAGAAGGAAACTTTATTGGTGCCCCCATTTTCTGGGGTTTGAGGCGTCATGGGAAGTTACTGATGGAATGATTGTTTGTCCTGAGAAATTATATCCATGTTGTTAAATAGTGAGAAACGTTTCTATTGCCAGAACTTGGTGTTTTCTGGTTTTCTTTTGTGTGTAGTTATAGTTCGTGGGCTCACATGGAGAGCACAAGTAGCAATCCACCAAGTAGGAGGTAAAGGATGTTCCTGCCTGTGGGAGCTGCTGTTGGGTGGGATTTGAGTGCCGCGGGAGGACAGGGCTCCAGGAAAACTTGCTTTAATCAAATACCTTTGTTAACAAAACATCCTATTGGAATAGACTCGTAAAGGGGCTCTTCGCAGCCAAATCCCATGGGAAGCAGAGGTGTGATGCTGGTTTGGTGTATTATCCATGGTGTCGTTGCATATCCAGGGGTGTTGGAGCTGCTTGTGTGCAGGGCTCTGCTGTTCCCCTTGTCTGGGTGCTCCCATCTCTGCTTTGCTGTGCTATGGTGTGACTACATCTGTTAAACCAACACCAGTGCTGCAGAGTGGATGGGTGTGAATAATGGATGCAAGAAGTGTGATTTTGGGGCAAGCCAGCAAAATGTAGGTCTTGCAAACTGCTGCTGCCTCCTGGGCATGCTCCAAAATCCATCTTTGCAAGGGAGAGCTGGAGCTCTTCGGGTTAAAACTCCAAGTTTGACTTCTGCTCCAGCATTAAATCTCCAAGAGGTTTATAATCTCCTCCCGGGGCACACTATGGCCACGGCATTGCAGTTAAAGCCCCGTCCCTCAGTTTCCCTTTAGCCTCCAGCCCTATCTGCTCTGGTTCCTATTCCTTCTTCAAAGAGGTTATGGGGAGAGGAGCTTCTGTAAGCTGTTACATGGGCTGTGCAGCATTGCCCTTCTATTAGGGCACTCCTAAGCTATCTGAGTATCTCTTACTTCTGGAGCTGCAGGATTCTGAGTTGCCTGAGAGATGCCAAGGTGCTGGAATCGTGGTACTGATGGTGACGAACATCCCTGTTCCCCCACTCTAGCTGTTTTATTGCAGGTGGAAGGGGCTGGCAGCTCCTTGGGCAAGTACTAACTCTTCAGTGCTGTACAATACGTGGCATAAAGGACCCGTTGGGAGCTGTTGTTCCGGAGTTTTGCTGGGAAGTGTGGCCAATTAAAAGAGATTCATTTACAATGGGCAAGAACCAGGAATCTGACAGCTCGGTATTAATGGAGAAATGCAGAACAGAGCAAGAAGCAAAGAGGTTTGTGATCATGGGAAGTGAGATGCTGTGTGCAAACCTGCTCTGCTTGCCTTTAGGGATGATGGTCCTTCCAGATGGCTGCTATTGAGGATTAAATCACCTGCCTGAGCTGCTGTTCTTAAGCACCTGATTTCATTTGGGTCGTGGATATTCCTGCTTGCAAGCATGGCAGTGGCACAGGGCAGAGTTTCTGGGGTCCTTGAATACTTAAATACCCCTATTAATAGTGCTTTGTATAATTGGGTTGCTCTTGGGAAGGGCGATATCTCTGTGAAGATGCTTTAAGTTAAAGTTATGGCTGTGTGGATGTTTTAAAGGGGGTGGATGTAAATGGTGCAGGAAAATACTGCCTGGCTCAAGTGTGCTAGAGCTGTTCCCAGGGAGAAAAGTGTCTTCAAGTCCCTGTTTTGACAAGGGCTTCCTATGTGGGAAATCACTTCAGGTGCAATTCCTCCTCTTGTAATGCAGATATAAAAGAGATTATGGTGTGGCAAAGTGCTGCCATAATAGGCAGCTTCATCCTAGGGCTTCTATCCATCCTTTTTCCCTTTCCAGTAAAGCAGGAATAGCTTGATTAAATGGTTGGGAAAAGTGGGGGACACCTAAATCCCATGTGAATTTGCCGTAGTGAAGTGTTGCCCATGCTGCTGTGCTGTTTGGAGGATGAGGATCTTCCATGCCTAAATAGCTGCAAATGAATGGGCTTGGTGGTTAAATGAGGAACGTGGAACTTGAAAGAGGGGAGTATGGAGCTGTTGGAGTGATTTTCATGTCATGAGCCCCAAAACCTCTCCAACACAGACTTGAAAGGCTGGTTATAAGGTGTCTATGCTGAGTGCGGGTGTTCTGCCTACCTCTTGCTGCTTCCCTCCTTGTCTAGGTATGAGATGCACCTTATATTTGACCTTGTAGATGTCTTTCCCATTTTGTGCCTCCTTGGGAAGCAGGGTTATTAATATGGAGACAGCCTGTGCAGTGTCTGGAACCAAAAGACCATGGTGGGACCCGAGTTGCTATAGAAATGTTGTAATTTGGAAGGTTCTCTGCCTCCTACATGAGCCTTGAAGTGAACAAACAAGCGTATTGTTGCTTTGCCACGATGCTCTGCCAGCTCTGAGCTTGGCTTTGCATTTACTGTCCTGTGATGTCTGTTTTGAAGGGGCTCTTGGGCACTGGAAGCTATTCCTAGCATAAATATCCTGAAGCTGGGAGTCTTCCTGCTAGGGATGATGGCTCTGATCTACCTGGATGATTTAGCAGTGCAGAGCTCTGCCTGCCAGGGAGCCGAAGGTGATAAAAGAGCTGCTGTCATGCTGAGATGCTGAAGCCTTGGCCAGCACTTCCCAGTGCTGCTGCTGGGCTGTACAGGCACTGAAACAGGCTGCCAGGGAAGTGATGGAGTTGCCATCCCTGGAGGCATTTAACAGATGGGTGGATGTGGTGCCTGGGGACACGGTTTAGCTTGATCTTCAGTCTCTTCCAACCTAAACAATACTATAATCCTATGAGTTTGCTATGGAAATCCACTGGGGCAAGAGGGGAAGAGCCTCTTTGTAGCCAATGCTGACACTGGGGACATCTTAGGGTGCAATTGTGCTGTATGGGTTTGAGATGAACCCTGTGCTGGAGAGCTGGGAAGGGGCAGGATGAGCAGTCCTAATGCTGTCCATGTATATGCTTTGACAAGCATGGATCACCATCACATCCAAGCTTGTCATCTTGGAGGCCTTGTAGAGTTGAACCATACAGGGACCACACTTCATCATGTCCTATATCCCTTAAACCTTCTACCTGCCATCCCAGCTGCATCCTACACTTGTCTTGATTAACATACTCCAAGCCCATAAATCTAAGGAAGTGGATTTGGGAAGAACTTTCCTGCCTCCAGTGAAACTTGCCTTTAAATTATTTAACAAGCTTCTTAAGCAACTCAGCTATTTTGCATGGAATTTGTCAAGGCTCCATCAGCTTTACACGGGGCAATGTGACAGCCATACTTTTCTTTGGAGCAGTGTATTAATCTTGGAATAGTGCTATTTGTTTTCCTCTCTTGCTTTTATGGGGCTTAAAAGCATGTATCTTCTCCTGAAAATCAATAACTAAAGCTATGAATAATAAAAACCACTGCAGTGAATGGCTCATAGAGATCCTATGGATGTAAGCTGCAGCAGTAATGACTCTGTTTGCTATCCATTAAGTACGTGAACTCAGAAGAATTATGCAGATTATAATAGCTGTATCAACATAAGTATGTTTTGCTGATAGACTTCCCTGATTGGATCCATGGGATATAAGCCTGCTAATCCCCTGTGCACAGGATCTGATTATATTAGAGAAAGTTAAGAAATAATTACCCAAATTTGGCTGCTGGGGGGGTGGTGGTGTGTGTTTCTCAATAACAATTGTGTTGCTGCTGTATTTGGTGGGATTTCTTGAAGCAAACATGTGTTTGTTCTGGCTTTGGCGGAAGCCAAGAACCCAGCTCCAAGCCTTGGTGAAAGCACAGACAATAAGTGAGGGTTTATGGACAAGAAGGGAAATTTGCCCCGTGCTGAGCTTTAAATGTCACAGCAGCTTTGAACTGCAACCGCTCAGCCTGAGGCTTAAGCAGTGATTTGGTGCTGGGAGGGGACTGCAATCAGTGCACGCATGGTGTAGCCTTGGAAATTACTCATCTAAGTGGCCAGCTCACCCTTGTGCATGCTGCTGGTGTGTGGAACCACTAGTGTGGGTGTTAGCTGCATGCCTGGGCACTGCTTTTGACCCCCTTCCTTGCCTGCAGCCTGCTGCTGAAGCTACTGAAGGGGCAGCAATGGGGACAAAACCCAACCAAAACACCCCCCTGCAATTAAATTCATCCCCTTGCTGTGCATATGACATGGGGTAAGTGCCATGTAGTGCTGTGTGTAGAGTGTTGCATGTAAGATAGGATCAGAGAATGGTTTGGGCTGGAAGGGAGCTTAAAGCTCATCCAGTTCCACTGGAGCTGGTTGCTCCAAGCCCCTGTGTCCAACCTGGCCTTGAACACTGCCAGGGATGGGGCAGCCACAGCTTCTCTGGGCACCCTGTGCAATGTGTTGAAATCCCCATCCCAGTGCCCCCTAAGTCTCCTTGGTCCTGGAATTTCTTGTGCTGCTGTAGGCTATTTGGTCACAAGCTCCTGGTGCCCGATGAGCACTTTGGCTCTTTTCTGCCCTTTGCATTGATGTTTGGAGACTGGCACTTGCTGAAATGAGGGGAAAGGAGGTTGCTGCGTATCAGGACTCAGCAGAAAAAGCTCCCCCCAGTCAGCAGAGATGCATACCAAATGTGAAATGGTTTTTAAGGCAGAAGATGAAAGCATCCTGCCATCAGAATATCTTCCAGCATCTCTGCTCCATGCTGAGTGGTTGCCTGGGAGGTGGGGGGAGCAGCAGCACAGCTCCGCAGAGCTCTGGGTATCGCAGGAGGGACTCGTTGGCTCTGTGAACTGAAGGAGTCTGGGGCAGCACTGCAGCAAAACTGCTTTGGTTGTCGGGAGAAATAAGACCTGGGATGGATGTGTCGGTGCAGGGGAGGCTTGCAGCCAGCAGAGATAGTAACAGGAGTGAGGTATTTGTCCTTCCATCTGTCTCCTGGCTACCATTTGGCTTGAACTTTGATAAGTATGGCCAAAAAATCATGGAATCACAGGATGCTTTGGACTGGAAGGGACCTTAAAGCTCATCCAATCCCAGCCCCCTGCCACGGGCAGGGACACCTTCCACTAGAGCAGGTTGCTCCAAGCCCCTGTGTCCAACCTGGCCTTGAACACTGCCAGGGATGGGGCAGCCCCCGCTTCTCTGGGCACCCTGTGCCAACATCTCACCGCTCTCATAGAAAAGGCCTTCCTAACATCTCATCTACATCTATGCTGTCAGTTTAAAGCCATTCTCCCTTGACCTATCCCTAAAAGTCCTTGTAAAAAGTCCCTCTCCCTGGAGCCCCTTTAGGCACTGGAGCTGCTCTAAGGTCCCCTCTTCAGGAGCCTTCTCCAGGCTGAACCAGCTCAGCTCTCTCAGCCTGCTACAGCTTGATGGTGCCTCAGGATCCTTAGGATAAACATTTATAGCTTGATTCCCATCTGGGATGTGAACACACTTAATTTTGATGTTTCCAGCCTCTTAGGGAAACTATAATGAAGGATGCTGCATCTATATAATATATAGAGCAGCCTTCCAGTATCTGGAGGGGGCTACA
>NW_009933900.1:0-6301 GCF_000696875.1 Nestor notabilis | reverse complement strand
GTGGGGCTGCGGCATCGTTAGTCCTTCGTTTTGGGATTCTATCTCGGCAGCGGAGGAGGGGAGAGGAGGCCGCCTGTCCGGTCGCACAAAAGCCAGGTGGGAAGGCTGTCATGCGCTCGCTTTCTGCAGGCCTTTGGCAGTGGGTGCCCTTGGAAAACTAAAACTAAAACTAAACGAAACTAAATAAAATAGAATAATAAAATGGAAGCTGCTGGTTGCTTCCTCAGGGTCATCTGTTACGAAGAGAGGAGTGATGGCCTGTGAGGCCTGTGACAAGCAGCCATGGGGCGTCACCTGTGCCACAGTCCAGCCTGCCCTGCTGTCCACCCTAATGGAGTTTTGGTTTCGAGGGCCAAATAAAACCAGTGAATTAAAAATACCTGCCTCTTTGGTCAGCAGTGCCTGACAGTCTGCTCAGCTGCAGGCACTGGTTACGGCTGCAGGCAGTGCTCATGGTTGCAGTCAGTGCGTGAGCATTAGAGGTGCCTTTGTGAAGAGGGTGCACTTTCACACCCACAGGGCTCACACGGAGGGTGCAGTTGGGCTAAACTGGCATAAAACTGGTTAATGGAAAGGTGAATCATTCCCTCTAGGGAATGGAAAGCTGCATTGTCAGGGGAGGTTGCCAGTCTGTGGATCCCCACCTGAAGTGGGGAAGAGTTAGGCACCAGGTTTAGTTAATGTGAGGCTTGCTCCCTTTCCCCCAAGCTCCCATCTCAGCCTCCCGACTCCCTTGTCCCATGCCCCGCAGTACCAGACTTTCACACATGCTATATCCAACCCTGTGTGTGTAAGTCAGGGCTGCAGTTTCCACTCAGGAAGCCAGGACTCCGTACATCTCCTACTGTTTTTTTTTCCCTAGCTGTAAAAGAGACCTGCTGATGTTTTGCCTTCCCCAAAGGCAAACCCATTAAACAGTGTGGGACAGCCCCTTACTATGCTGATGCAAAAAGTAAGGGAGGGCAATAAAAGATTTTTAAAAGCTCATTTTCTGCTTTGGGTGTGTTTGTTTTTGGTTAAACACAGAAGTTCATTAAAAAACACTGATAAAATCAAGAGATTTATTTAGGGGGTTCTTAGTTAGCCCGTATCAGTTTATAAAGTACCTGCATGATGAGGTAGTCTACTGAAAAAATTATGAGGGATTTAAATACTGAATATCTATGTTTGGGAAGCAGGCATGAAGGCAGTGAAAACAATCAAGGTGTTCTGCTGCCTTTGTTGGTTCTTTGGGGGGTTTGTTGGGTTTTTTTAGTCACATTTGACAGAGTCACTATGGACTTTAAAGAACTCAGAACTCAATATGAAAAAAACCTGTTTTGGTTCGCCCCTCCTTCTTGAAAATCCTCTCGTGGCAGTAATACAAACAGTGGTCCCTAAATGGTGGGATATTTCTGGAAAGAAAAAGTGTTTCTGTTCTGACACCCACACTTCACTTTCATATATTTTCAACGTAAGCTCCTAGGATGTTGGGAGGGATGGGCGGTTGTATCACATCTTTGTTACTAGTATATTGACATCTCTTGCTTCATTGATTTTTTATTACAGTCCCAAGGTTAGAAATAATGATTGTCAGTGATGGCTTCTTTGCTGCTTGCTTTAGCTTCAAGTAATAATTTCAGGCATATTTTATTTTAGTTTATTTCTCCCCATCTATGCAGACTCCCTGCATTTCTGTCTTAGAGTTAACAGGAAAAAGCAGTTTGTAAAAAGCTGCCTCTGAAAAGTTTAGGGCTGCAGCATGGCAGCATAAAAGATAGCACCAAGCCAAGCTGCCTTTGTCACCGCTACTGCTGCTGTCTTGGCATCTGTCGATGAAGAGCCGCTCCAATCTGGGGATCCCTGCTGGGGTGAGATATGGCCACGTCTCCAGCAACGGACCAGGCGACACCAGTGCCAGAACGCTGCGACCATCTGATGCAAGTCGCTCCTAATGAAAGTCCAGCATGGGGCTAAATGAGTTTCTTCCACTGCTGGGTGAGGGGCTAATGATAAAAGCACTCCCTGGGCTCGCTGCTGCTGTCGGTAGCTTTGTCAGGGCATATGGCAGTTGGCTAACTGCAGCTCTTGTGAGGTTTCCTCTTGCCGCATTACCTCTGGAGTTGGCTGGTGGGCTCGGCCAAGAGTCCACTGCTTGCTGCCCGAGGCATGTGCGGGTGCATGGGTGCTTGCTGGGGAGCGCAGCGAAAGGGCAGGGAGTTGGGGGGCAGCATTATTTTGGCACCTGGTGACTATTGTTACTGCTGCTGGAGAAGCACAGCTCACATAAAATCTGTACCGGTTTGTGGTAGAAAAGGCTAACGACATGCTAATGGTGAAGTTAGCTGCGCTCCCTCACAAGGAGGCACGCTTTGCTGCCCTGAATGCGTGGGCTGAGGCATTCTGTATTTCCAGTCACAGCATTCACAGTTTTATTAATGTAAATAATAACATTAATAACAATAATTTAATTAATAGGACAGTTGTGTCCAGGAAGTCCCTACACAGCTCACAAAATATAATTTAAAATAATGAGGGAAAGAAGGTAGATTCTGACTTTCAATAGTAGACCTTTCATTAGAGAAACCAGTGAGAAATAGGGTGGAGAGAGGTAGAGTGAAAAAAAAACCCAAACAACAAAAGGCAAATGCGCGCATACATGCATGCACGCACACACATACAGACACAGAGATCCTGTATGGAAAACGGGCTGAGAAAAATGACCCACCAACAAACTCCTGTAGGGATAGGTGCTTGCTTGCTCGCTTTTATTCTTGCAGCAGTTTCTTCCACCTCAACTTTTTGTAGTTGACGTTAAATGTGAGACCTGTAATTTATTTTTTTTTGCAAACATAGCAGCAGCAGCAGCAGCATGTTCTCTGCACCTGTTGGTTTTATGATTTGCTTCTCACAACAATTCCTTTGCTGTTGAGACATGATCTTTACGACAGGCACTGCTGAATCAGCTTGTAAATAGAAATGGAGGTGGGTTCAATGCATTTTCCAAAATAACCTCCCTCTTCATACCTTGTGTGACTTGCCTCTTCCAAGGCATATTTTATGCCTCTTCATCTCTTGCCATTCAATTTCTATGTTTTGTTTTAATATGCTTTTTATCTTTCGCCATTATTTCCACGTTCTTGTCTTGTTCTCACTTCAGCCCCCTGGGTTCCCTCCTCAACATGATACCAACAACTTAGATAACAGCAGAGGCATTCGTAAGTGAAGTGTTCAGTTAAAGCAAAGTAACTCTGCCCTTGAGATGCATTCAGGGCAGGTCAAAACCACCTAAGGCTTTTCTTAGAGATCTTCAATTACAGGACAGCCCAGAGACTGCTTTAAAGCTTGGGCAGCACAGTCACTGCTCTTGACTGACCACACTAACTCCATGGTGCCCTGGGAATAATAATTCCCCTCTTCTGAGCTAGGCTGGCGTTTTTGCCAGAGCAGCTCAATGCAAGACCATCATCTTTAACATTATAAGAAAGCAAAACAAAACAAAACAAACCCAACAAGCCAAAACACAGCCTTACTATTCCAATCACCATCCGTTTTCTAAAAGTTAAAAGCTTTTCTCAGTAGAGTCCTGAGTCAGGATTTTAGCATGCTTTTGGGATCTGTCAAGGAATTACATACTTGTAGTTTATTCTTCTGTGGCGTATGCTGTCTGTAGATCTCAGAGCACTTTAAGCCTGTTTATCATTTAGACTCTTAACACCCCTGGCAGGGTAGGTTATGTCAAAGATCGGGCAACTGAGGCAATTAAGGCCATGGTCTTTAGGAAATTTATTACTGCTAAGATCCCTTCCAAGATCTGTGCCTAAATGCTTGAGGCATTATTGAAAAAGGGGGTTACGTGCCTTAGCAGATTTGCCCTGATTCATAAGCTTCTCCCTGGCATTACTGTCAATCTTGAAAGCCAGTGGGAGTTCTGGATAGGTCAGGGTGGTCACACGAATGTCCATTTAATAGCATGAGATCGAAGCAAAGTACAGATGGAAGCCTGCTGCGTTTTTCTGGCACATGTTGCAAGTTGTTCCAATTACCTTTTAAAATTAACCTGAATCTTTGGATTAAACCAACACATGCATTAGCAAGTGCTTCATGTGAGGTTTAGGTAATTCTGCTGGTAGTATAATCTAAATGAATAATTTTGGTTTTTTTAAAGAATTTGCTACTATTTAAAATACACTGTTGTCAATCACGTCAGGGAAGCTCCATCAAGTACTGAAAGCATTATGTCCCATTTGTCTTCTTGCTGTGATAACGAATTCAAGGAATACACTTTTCAAATTAACTGAAATTAAAAGGAATTTTCCGTGAAAACATTTTTCCTGGTAAATATTTCTAATTTGCTGTTCATAGATCTACATATGTCAAACTGAAGAAATGCCGTGGGTGGCATTTAGTACCTCTTAGAAACTATGGGAGAAACTGTGCACCCTATGAGATGTTCTTGGAGAAGGCAGCCCCAAGTAGTCCCTGCGTGTGTGAGGGCAGTAGTGGTCACTACTGAAACATGTGCAAGCCCAGCTGAGGTTCTGGGGATTGCCAGGATGTATGTTACAAGCTCCTCTTAATATAGTCCCACGTTTGCTGTGCTTTATCACGTGGTGCTGCCTCACAGAATGGTTCAATTGTCTTGGTGCAGATTGCATTCAGTTAAAAGGTTACGGTCTGTTTCCAGCTCCTGCTCAGAAAAGAGGTGGTTATAGTAACCATCTAACAAAGCACACTGCTTACACAAACTGTGTTTTAAGGATGCTTGCAGAAAGGGAAATTTTTCAAGTAAGCTTTTCCTGTTAGAGCACGTTTATATGAAGGCTGTAGGACAATAAACTTCTTGACAACTGCTTTTTCTTGATGTGCCCTACATAAACAATCTAAGCTACCCGAATACAGAAAAAAAAAAAGTGATCATTAGCAAACATAACAAAAGTACTCTAAAAGGTATTGTGAAGTTTCTCCCATTCACCTAAAATCACAGATTTCTCTATGGAAAAAGCTGTCCAAAATATTCTTTACTTTCTCCTATTCAAAAAAGTTTCAAGAGGAATATTCAATATCATAAAACAAACAAACAAACAAGAAAAAAAAGATTAATTTCAGATGTGCTTGGAAGAAAAATTTTTGTTCTGAGTCACTTTAAACATTCTTTAATTTATGAAATATCAGCTTTTTGTCTTCTCTCTACCTTTGCAATTGCTTCACCATTTTCTCACTCTTTCAGGATACGTGGTAGCATATCCACACTATTTCACTTTTCCTTTCTGCCTTTAAAAGTCAAGGAAGGTTTGAAAATTAAATGGAGTAACACATGAAAGGAAGAGGGGAGGGAGACAGGTGAGAATAGAGTAACAGTGTAACAGAAATAAATCCAGGGCTTAATCATTTTATTGCTATCCTGGCGAAGGTAGGAGGAAGAAATGGGGGGGGAGGGAATCTGATTTAATATTGTTCTTTTAAATCCTTAAGTAAACATTTCAGTCAGAAAACAGAAAATTAACCTGATTTCAAAATTTCCAGTCAGAAATATTAAAAAAATTCTCAAACTAATTTTGTTTCAGAAGCTTTTTTCAATGGAATGACATTTTACATTTGAAAAAAGCCATCTGGTTTGACTTATGACTTGGTCTACTTGGTCCAAAGGCTCCAAGGCAGGTGTGGAGTCATCATTTTTGGTCTGTGTTAATGTGGCTCCTGGACACTTTAGTATTGGCCACATTTTCAGTATCCATTGACACTTTATACCATGAGAGGAAGATTAGCTTGTCTGTAAGATAGTGTGCTTTTAAAAAAAAGAGTAAAAAATCAGTTTGTTTGAAACAAAAAGATGACAGAATAGAAATCTCAGTACTTTATACGGAATAATGCTTCACTAAAAATGGTTTTATCTGGGTGGAAAGGAGTAACAAGCTAGATTATGGATGAAGACTGTGAAATTTTACAGCTTTGTCCTATGCCTCATTATGTTACCAGCCACAGGAACAGGAACAGGTTGCAAGAACTCCTTATTCCACTGGTTATACTGTTTCCTGTGGCCTCAGTAAATCACTTAACCTTTGTCCCTAAGTTTTCGTATCCAGCAAATGGGAATTTTAATACTTAATTTTCTGCCTCAGAGAAGTGTTGTGAAATTTAACTACTTAATGTCTGTAAAACGCTTTGAAGCCTCATGAAATCACCAGTGTAGTGTTTTTTGGCGTTGGTTTGGGGGGTTTTGGGGGTTTTTTTTTGTTTAGTTTTTTTTTTTTTGTTTTATGATGAATATGACAAATCCAGGGTGGAAATATATAAATAATATAAATATATCAAAGCCTTT
>NW_009933899.1:0-4356 GCF_000696875.1 Nestor notabilis | reverse complement strand
CCTAGTCTGTCTTTTATTTGCTACATACTTATAGATAAAATAGGTCATCTTTATTAAAGGAACAGAATCAAGTTTCAGTGCTCTGGACTTTGTTAATTTGTGCCAACTTTTAGCTACAAATGCAACTCATAGAGGGAGAAAAAATAAACTGGTTGCAGATTTTCTGAGATAGAAACCTGACGTAGTTCACAGTGACCGTAAAGTGACTGCAGATATTGTACTACTTTAGGTTATGTATGGATGGCTTCATTGCCTAAGGGTTCTGAAAGCTTGTCAAAAGCTGGTGACATCCCAGCAATGACCTTTTTGCCTTCCAGAAACCATGGAAGACAGATAAAGCTTGCATAGCAAGGAAGAGAAATACAGAAAGGTTACTGTAACAACTTCTGAGCTAGCCTATTTGTCAGCTTACTGTTCCACTGAATTACTGGCATGACGCTAATGAGCCAAAGAAGCACATGATTCATTAAAAGGTAGTGTACATTAAAACATGGAAAGATTTAACATTAGAAAATAAACAGTTACATAAAATTTCAAACTAGTCCATAATACTTTCCTTTTTCTTCTCTCAAGTTTCTTTTTCCTTCTCGTTAGCCAAAAGGTTTGTTCGCTTATGGTTGTTTTGTTTTGTGCGGTTTTTTTCCCCTTCTTACAAACACATTGTATTGTACAGTTTAGGACCTACAAATCACATACACTTCTATCTTCCCTTACTACTTACTCTTCCTCAGTGCTTTGGAAGATGCTCATACATACTGAAAAACTTTCTGTGATATACCGAGAGATCTACATGAGAGATCTACATGTTTTGCAGAAAAATGAAAAGGCAGCTGCTGGGTTAGTATTATAGGTGATTGTTCCGGCAATGGCTGTGCTTAGGAATCAGCTGTTCTGTAACTCTGCAACACATGCTACAAGATTATAAGAAACTTTGTCCCTTGTGGTTTATTTTATACATTGGAGACTGACTCGTACAAGTTGGTGAAGCTTGCATTTTAGCTCAGTTCCTATATGTAACATTGCTTTCAATGTAGGATGTGCTACCATGGTTTCATCACTACAAGAACATTAGGCTGGTAGATGGTGTCTTACTTCTCCTTTGTTTAGTGCTTTTTAAGTGGCATGTAGCTGTGCTAGCTAGAAACTCATCTACAGGAATTCTGAGGGAAAAAAAAACAAAGCCAAACTTTTGGCAGAAAATACAAGCATGCTCAGGAGTAGCTGCAGTTGCAGTAACTGCAGATCTTAACTGCCTTTGTTCCTTTCATTTACTGTTTTTGACCGAAAAAACAGGATTCACTGGAGTGTTCTGTTCCTACCTGTTCAAGATAATCTTGACCGTCTTTCCAATGTTATCTTCCAAAACTGTTATCAAGGCCCAGGTTAGCATATTATTTCTGCAAAGCATTATTAATGTGAATAACTCTATCTGATGTCATAAAAACCTGAATGACAGAACTCTAAATCATGTCTCACAATAAAAGATAATTGCAATCCACTGTTGATATACTGAAACTATTTTTATTCCCAGGTATAGTCAAGGAACTACAAAAGTATTCATTCTGAGACCATTTTCACTTCATTGTTATTTTCCATGAAAACAAATGATTTGTCATAATTGATAAATATGTTTTGTTAGCAGCTACCTAAACAATCTATGCTTATTCAGAACAAAGGTAAAAAGCTCTTTGCCATTGTTATCACTTGGCTTAAAACAAAGTATAACTGATACAAAAGGTAGTAAAATATTTTCATTTTTCCTGTATCCTCCCTAGTTCTGCTATGGAAAATACTAACACTGATGAAAAAGTTCTGTTTCCAAAGTGATTTTTTAGTATAGAAAGAAAAAAAAAAATTCATTTATATAAGCATGGATCTTTTTCTCGAAAGCCTCCAGACTGAATTTCTCATCTCTCCTTTTTCCTCTTTATCCTTACTTCCTTCCATCCCTTTGTTCCATTTCCTTTTATTACTACCATGTTTATTGCTGTCAGTTGGTAAGATATTCCCCTCTGCCCTAAAAAAAAAATATGAATTGCTTGTACCATTTTAAAGGGATTTCTGTAAAACAGAAATCTGAGAAAAAAATGGCATGCCCTAGAAATGCTCAGTAGAAAATTATTCTCTTCTGAAACTGTTTCCGAAGCAATAATCTTCTACTTGAGTACCATATTGCAGATTGCACGTTACATTGAAGTCTTAAGTCACTGTTTATAATTAAACAAATGAATGCTTGTATCTATAAACTAAATATACAGAATGTTGATTTTTTTTTTGGTTGGTTGGTTTTTTGGTTTCTGTTTTTTTCTTAGTTAAGAGTTTTAGGGGATCAGTACTAGAGTTTTAGCTGATTTAGAAATCTGTAAAATTATAGGTAGCCCAGACCTAATTGAATTGTTCACCCTTATTTTATACTCAATGGAAACTGTTACGCCTCTCTGCAGGATGACCTGTCTATCCTGTTTGTCACTGGGTAGCATAAAATCTCTATGAGTCTATGTTTTTTCACTGAATATAGAGAGGATTTTAGACTAGGTGTGTAACTATGAACATTCCACAACTTTATTAATGTTCCTGTTTGTTTTTTTTTAAACTTTCTCTGCATTATCAACTACATGTACAATGATAATGACAAAAAGGAAAACACCACGATTTCTAATTGAGTCTTTCAACACTAGCTCTTCCCTCTCTCTGCACAGAGACAGTGGCACCAAAGTGTTGATTCTGCTGTTGCCTAGCAAAGTTTCTTCCTATATCAGTGCTCCATATACAAATTGAATCTGCCTAAGAAAACTGGTGCTTCTATATATACAAAATTTGAGATAGGGTGGCAGGAAAGCTCATGATTCAGGTTTGCATATCTCTTTGTCAGTAACATGTTGAATAAACACAAAGGAATTTTTCACCTCTTTTGCCAGTTATTCCACCAGTGCAAGGTACTTTTTTTGTGCAATGCAGTGTCTTAACAATGCTACAGTGCCAATATACAGCAATTGGTAATCTGGCCTACTGCATCAATGGCTGCAAAATATTTTTGGGTGGTTACAGAGCTGCCATTTTTCACTCCAGATTTGGCTGCATTCCTGTCATAAGAAATCCTTCTATGCAGAAAATTTGGTGCCGGCCTTAAATGCAACCTGAAATATATTAACTGAGCAAAACCACTAAGATTGACATAGGTTTTCTCCCAGAATACAAATTCCAGATCTAACTGCATTACAGCTTTATTAATTTCATGATGTTTCCAGCATGGTTTTACTAGCATACTTTTGCAAGTCATTAATTGTGCATTCTGCCACTCTTGCTTTAATGGCATTGTAATTTATTCCCAGACTGCTAAAGAAATGAACTGTAAAGTACAGTTTTCATTAAATTGCCTGAAAAAAAGTAATAAACACACAAATAAATACTTACTAATAAATGGATTATTCACAACCATTTCAAAACACTGGAAATATCTCTTGAGATATTTCCAGCACAAGTGGAAGTGTGAAGTCCAAAATGACATCAAGGGCAAAATAAACCATCATGAATCTTACCAAAGACTTCCATCAAATTATTTTTATCTTTAATTTAAAATTACCTTACCTGGAAAACTGAATTTCCTTTTATTTTGAACTATTTCTTTACAGTATTTCCTGGGTTTATAGATAGAAAAAAAAAATTGAAAATCTCTCATGAATGCTTCTAGATTATTTTTTTTTTCTCATGACCTCTGAAATGTTAAATAACAGTAATAATAATTGCAACCTTTTCTCTGAGAGTGGAATGTGTCATTCGATAGCAACATTCATAGACAACAGAGGTCTTAGAGTATAAGAACAAATTTTCAATGGGCATGGAATAACCCAGCAACATCTAGTAAGGTACCCCAGAAGAACTACTAAGAATGAAAAAAAATCTGCCAAACCCACCACCATCAAAAAAAACAAACCAAAAAAAAAGAACCAAAAACCAAAAAAAACCCCCAAACCAAACCAAAACAAAAAAATCCCCAAAACAACAACAAACCCCCCCCCCCCAGCCTTTTTGGCTACAATGAAGGCAAACTGAAAACTGGGAGAAATACATTTACATGTAACTGAATAAAAGTAGTGAAGCATCTGCATGCCACCATTTAACAGATTGAAGAGGGTACGAAAAGAATATTAAAGGACTTCAAAACTTAAAATGACTGAAAATGGAAGTTTTACTTCAGAATTTCACCTAGAATAATGTTTAATTAACTAATTTATATTCACTTCTTTCCTCCCATGTTTCCTTGCTTCTTTCCTTTGACATAGCAATCATCTGGAAATAGCTCCTCTTGGTTTAAGATGTCTCTTTCTGTCGTGGTTTAAGCCCAGCCGGTAACTC
>NW_009933898.1:993-17633 GCF_000696875.1 Nestor notabilis | reverse complement strand
CCTGTAGCTGTGCCTGGGATTGCCCCGACCGGGTGCAGGACCTTCACTTCTGGCACGGGGCTGACACGCACAGGGGGCTGTTTGCTCACTTTGCTTTCTAGAATGGCAAACAAAAAGCCCTTGAAAATACCTGCAGTGAGGACACTGTGACTTCTTCAGCCTCGGCTGGCGCAGGCAGTCCTTGCTTCTCACTTTTCTGATACTCAGAGATCTCCTCTTTGAGCTGTTCAACCTTCAAAAGGAAAACACTTGGGTTTATTTCTGGTAACTGTTCATTTTGCTGCCTTAGAGAGTTAAGAGAAACTAAAACAGGGGAAATTCAGGTTAGATATACAGCAGAAGCTCTTCCCTGTGAGGGTGCTGAGGCGCTGGCACAGGGTGCCCAGAGAAGCTGTGGCTGCCCCATCCCTGGCAGTGTTCAAGGCCAGGTTGGACACAGGGCCTTGAGCGACATGGTCTAGGGTGAGCAGATACCTTATATCTGCTTATATCCCAAATGGTTTAGGCTCAACACTCCAACTGTGGGAGCACATGGTAGGGATGAGGTCGGTCTCCCTCAGACCACCAAGCCAGAGCCAAGCATCCAGCCTGCTCCTGACCTGCCATCCATAGCTCATAGGCAGAAAAAGAGACCTCAGGATGCTGCACTTCAGTAGCTTGTAATAAAGTTCACTTTCTGCTTCTACCCATTAAAACCCGGGGGTTTCTAACTTCTATGGCAACACTTCAGCCTCATTCTTAAGGAATAAAGGTGATCTGCTTTTAGCTTAACAATGTGGTTGGCTGGAAGTGATCTCAGTCTGGGTATGGTTTTTCCTGTACAGAGAAAACAAAACCTTACAGGTATCTTTTGAGTTTATCTGTTTCTCTTTTTATATATATAAACATCTATGGACACACACGTGTATATACACACAGAGACTGAAAGCAGCAATGTCCTAAAGCAGAGAAAATGTTACTTGAAATAAAACCAAGCAAAATGCAAACCAAGGAATGTGAACTAAATGACAGGCTATTGTTTTGCAGAGCCTTGGTTTAGAGACTGCCCTGTAAATACAGGTTGGAGATTACAGATAGGCTCGGATGCTAAGGAAGGACCAGCAGCTTTCTTAAATGCAAGGAACAGAATGAGGTACTACCACTTTAAACCCCTCAAATGTGAATAAATTATATTGAAGTCTTTGATGTGATTTGAAAGAGATGTTCTCAGAGATACTTAATGTAAAACCACTCATTTTAATCCAAAAGAACTGCAAGGCTGAGCTTTCTGCTGGGACGGTGCAAGTAATTATGGGTGCTGGCAACCAAATATAGGCTGCTAAAGGACTGATATAAAGAATTTAAGAACAGAAACAGAATTTGTGTCAAATGACCCATATGAATGAGAAACAGACTTCAATTCATTCATTATTGAAGGAATATCAGTAGTGATATTGATATCAGTATTGGAAGGAACTCCAATAGTTCAGGAAGGACCTATCTTACTGATAGGAAGGAAGGAAGGAACTATCTTACCAATAAGGATTACTGCATTTAGAGAATCCTAAATTTATTAGGTCAAGTGTTTAACTGATAGTAATTTGCTTAAAGGAAGCCCATATGAAACGAAAAGGAATGCTTATTTTCTACTGAGCAAATCAACATAGCCGCTTTAAAAAGCCAAAGAGGCTGAGGGGTATCAGAGCATGAGCATACACTCTAAATTGTTTTAAAACCAGCTGGTACTGGGGTTCAGACCAAACTTACTGTCTTTAATAAGAGTCCCCAAGAAAAGATAGAAATGTTGCTTACTCTGTTGACCCACTTGATTGTGTGCGAACTGGCTGTATCAGGAAGCGTCCAGCTGATCCCATGAACTGGGCATAGGAACATGGGTATTCCATGGCCTGTGGGGGGATTTAGTGTGGAGAAGAGAAGGCTCAGGGGGGACCTTATCGCTCTCTGCAACTGCCTGACAGGAGAAGGGAGCCAGGAGGGGGCTGGTCTCTGCTCCCAAGGAACAAGGGATGGGACAAGAGGAAACGGCCTCAAGCTGCACCAGGGCAGGTTTAGCTGGAGCTGAGGAACAATTCCTTGCCCAGAGGGTGCTCAGGCATTGGAACAGGCTGCCCAGGGCAGGGCTGGAGTCACCGTCCCTGGAAGTGTTCACACACCGTGTAGACGAGACCCTCAGTGCCAGGGGTTAGTGGTGGCTTTGGCAGTGCTGGGAATGGTTGGACTTCATCACTTGAAAGGTCTTTTCCAACCTGGTTGATTGCATGGTCCGTGGTGCAGCCGCAGAGCAGAGCTCCAGCAGCAGGAGGTGGGCACTCACCAGGTGGATGAACGCTTTTCTTTCCAAGTCAAGCGTCTGAGCTCGTGCTCGCAGCGCCAGGATCCCCCTGTCCACTCTGCTGGAGCGCTCCATGGCCTCCGGCTCAGCCCTGCCTGTACAGAACAGAACAATCTGGTCATCAGCACCAGCGTGGACCTTGCCCTGCGCCAAGCTCAGAGCAGGGCTATCACAGGGATAAGGTTTCTGAAATGGCGTTGCCTTTGTACGTGTGTGTGACAGCACTGAGGGGAGTGCACACATCCCGTCACTCACACACTAAAGGCTTCTGGAGACCCAGGTTCAATAGCAATGCTCTGTTTATTGTAGGAGCACAGCAGTCCCTCCATATTCCAGGGATTCAGTTTACCTCTAGCTCATGGAATATGCCTCACCTCAGAAGTGTCAATATGGGTTTCACAAGCAGCAGGGCAAGCTGTGAAAAACCCACAGCCACATTTCTTACTTTCATCATAAAATTCAAGAGCCAAGCAGTTAATGTATTAGTAGTTATGAAATGGGGGGTCCCTGCCCATGGCAGGGGGGTTGGAACTAGAGGATCTTAAGGTCCTTTCCAACCCAAACCATTCTATGTCCATTACAATAAAAACGATGCTGTGTAGCAACCCTTCAAACCTGAATCAATAATGCAACCATCACACTGATTACCACAGCCTATCCGGTATTTCAAGTGCAAGAAATGGGAAAAGATGTTTGTATTAGGACCACATTGACAGAAACATGCCCAGGTAGACACTGGTATCCTAATCAGAACTAGGAAGAAGCCAGTTTTCCTCACAGAAAAGCAAACAAAGATTTTTCCCTTTTCACCTCTACACTGGGCATGGAAAAATTCAGCTTAAATTTGATTTTTATTCAGGAAAAAAACCACCACATCTTCTTTTTTGTTCCCAATCCAGCAATAAAAACCCCAACCAACCCACAAGAAACCCACAACCCCAACACCCTGTTTCAAACAAGGGTTTTGCTACTAGACTTAAAATAAAAGGCGAGGATCTCCTTCTACCAAAGTGATTATTTTGCTAAATGGAAAGCCTTGATAAAATTCTGGATCTTCTCTGCTTGTAAATAGTGTGATTTACTGCTCCCTCCCTCCATCCATCCCTTCTTCCCGCCTCTCAGGTGCTTGCAGGACTGATTCTGCAAGGATAACACAGAGACAGGTTTGCTGTGGCATGTTTCTGAACACTAAACTCTGCCACCCTTTTAAACACAGAATTGAAGGAAAACTAAAGAAAAAGAAATCAAAGCAGCAGACAGCAATTTCAAATCTCTCATCACCAACGACCCAATAACCGGGCTACAAACTGGCCAGGAGCAAGCCTGTATTTTCTCTTCAGTGCAAGCAAGCAGCTGCAAGTTACCATTGAACCAAAACACCCTGGTTAAGTGGAGTTTTACTAAAGACCAGAGATGTCCTTTTAGGTTTGTATTAGAAAATGGATTTATTTGCAGAGCAGCCGGCTCTGAAGCTCCTCGGGAGGAGAAGGCATGCAGATGCACATTGCTGGGGAAGCCACTAAGAGGCTATAACACCAATTCTGCACACTAACACTCGCAGCATAATAAACCACAGAGATATAACAAGCATGAAACCCTTACTCACGGTTTGGAAAGCCTTATGTTCATTTGGTACTTAAGAAGATTATAAAACACCCATTTCCCCACGCAGGCTACAATGCACTTGGAAGAGCTGCGCGCTGCAGCCCGTCTGTGACCTGGAGAAGCAGCAGGTTGGAGGCTGCACCACGCTGGCTCCTTCCCCAGGGACACGTGTGGATCAATCAATACACAAAGCAGATGCCCGCAGCATGCTCCTTTCCCTGCCTATGATTAAAAAGCTGCAAGCAATGGGTCTGGAAGCTGGTTAGAAGGTTTAGTGAGGTCTGAGTGTGCTGTGTGAGCTGCGAGTTCAGCATCAGGACACGCAAACCCTACCTGGGGGTACCAGCCTCCTTAAGTGAGCCCGTTTCCTTAAGTGTCCCTCTGCAGAGACACACGGGGCCAGAACGTGTTCCCTCAGCCCATTCTGCTGTTCGCAGAAATTCTGCATCACAAATTTGAGGACAATGTAAGTAACAAAGGGGAAAAGCCACCAGAAACCAGTGGTTTGCTTGGGGAGTCTCCTGTAGGAGGTAGCACTGAAGCACCTGGCTCTAGGAATTGCTCCAATAGGAGCTTTATCAAATAGTCTGATTTCCCTCCAGAAAACCGTTTATTTTCAGTCAGTATTTAGAAGAAAAATTTAATACTCAAAGGCTGGACAACACCAGCTATTTCGGCAGGAGGCTGAGCAAATATTAGCAGTGATAAAAATCTAACCCATCACTTCAAGACTGCTGATAAACTCGGCTGTGAGCACTTGCTAATGGCTCCTAACGAGGCTGCATCCCAAAGGTGGCATCTGAAGAGTCTATAGATGAGTGGTCCAGCTGTGCTAACACTGCCTAAGTGGTATTTTAGCTACTCTGTTTGTGGACAAAGTTATCGTTTCCTCTCCTGGGGCATGAGTTTCTCTCTGTATACAAGCCAGGGAGAGGAAGTCCGTCAAGACCCTGCTGCTGTAATCATGGATCTGACAACCCCTTGTCTCAGCTTTCCCCCCTCAGAACTGATTGATTTGTGACTGCTGATGACTGCATTCAGATCTCATAGGCACCAGGGCTAACATCTGGCACTGGTTTTTCTACATTACAAGCAGAGAGGACACAGGACAGCCTGCCTCCAACTCCCCTGGGTGAGAATCATAGCATCAACTAGATTGGGAAAGACCTTTAAGATCATCAAGTCCAAGGCTTACATTAATCAGGGGTGGACTGCGGGCGAGTAATTAGGAATAGCCACAAGAGACATGCTCACCTATTTTGCTCTGCTCCTTTCTTTGTGCATCCAGTTCATCTGTCAACCTCTAGATCTCTTTCTGTGCCATCATCAGCCTCTGTGTGGCCTCATCCAGAACCTGTTTAGCTCTTGCATGTGGTGCTTGTTGCCCCTCCAGCTCTTCCTTATAGAACTGAAACACAAGGATCAGCACCAATACAGTTCTTTGGGCAAAGCTGAGCTCACGGGCTCTAAAACATGACAAGGAGGTCACAGGTTTAAAAGAAAAGTAGTAAACCTGAAGAGTTCCCACTTGTAGCTGAGGCAACTGAGGGATTTTCACAAGGATTTAGGATAACTCTGGTTTAAACATTCTTTTCCAATAAATACAAGTTATGACACAAACCCCCTGTTAGTCAAGATAGGTTGAAACTGAAAATCCCTCACACTGGAGCCTCCTGCCAGAGCTCAGGAAGCATTTCCCTGGGTACATATTAGAGACAACCACAGTCACACATGTCTGTGCCCTGGCTTTTTGCATTAGTGAGGATACATCAAAATAACCCATTATGCTTGAGCAGCCCAGCTAAAAGCTGCATTCATCCTGCAGCAGACAGGAACGTGCCCGGACCTCTGGTTTTGGAGTGCACCATGTACAGACCAGATCATTTGAGAAGAAGAAAGGCTGCACGTTCCAGTACACAGAGTAACAAGAGCAATTAACCCATTAACCTGGGACACTGTTGTGGCTCTGATGATTCTGTAGAACAAGGGTGATGCTCCCCCAAACAATGGAGCGCTCAACCAACAGTTTCTAGTTCACAAGCATGGGAAGCAATGACATCATCTGAGCAGCATGAAGAGCCAGCTTTGGGCTGAAAAACACATCTCCAGTGTGTCTTTCACCTGCTTTAAACACACAGAAAGGTGCCCAGTATGCAAACTGCAGAGAAGTTGTGTTTCATCATGAATGAGGAGATTAAGCTTGTAATCATACAAGAACACATTTTTCTTTAATAACTCTCATTCCTGCATGAGAAGTGGGTAGAAGTTGGGTATTTCAGGCCTGTCCAGCTACCAGGGGACTCCAGCACCATGCACGAGGTGGAATTCAAGTAAACTCCACACTGTTCTTCACACATAGCCAGCATGTGGACCTCATGAGGTCTGCAGCCAGGTGGTGAGGGCATCAGCCACGGGGTGCATGAAGGAGTAACAAGGAGCAAGAGCAGGAGGAGAAGGCAGGAGCTCTAACCCCCATCTGCTGCCTTGCTCCTTGTCTGTTTGCTCTCCTGGCTCCAGCAATCTGCCGTTGTCACTGCTTGGTAGCTCATCCCCAGCACAGGACGGACAGTCATTACCGACAGGGAGAGGAAAACACAAGTTGCATTCATCTGAGGTGATCCATGGGAGAAACCTGCACTTACATCTTCCCGAGCAGCCTGCGAGGCAGAGGTTCCCAGCAGCTGCATCCTCAGAAGCCTCATGCAGGAAGGTTTGGATTCAACACCAGACTTACAGGCACCTGCATCCTTCATTCCACTGGAAGGTTAAAGCTCTGCTTCCCCTTTTTAACCACAGCGGGGTTCCCATCCCAGTGCTTCACAGGAAGAAGTGGTGTGTTTGCAGCACACATTTGTGTCGAGTGACCAGCATCCATGGGAAGATGATTTGGGATTTGCACAGAGGCATTTTCTATCCAAGAGCAGGAGACAGCACATCAGGGAAGCTGCTCTGCCTCGCTGCAAACAGGTTCTTTGATTCCGAGGTGGATATTTACATCTGAAGGTGTTATTGTACCAGGGATAAATCCTAAATGACACCCAGCCCTACAATAGTTAGGCAGACTGAGGGTCTCCAGCCAGAAAGGGATGCTTTTGAGATCAGTAAAATCCCAAGTGGCACAGAAAAGGCAATTAAAAGGGAATTGTTCACTGCCTCTCACTACAAGAGCTGGAGAGCACCAAAACCAGGAGATGGCAGGTTGAAACAAAGGAACTTCATGTGACAGTAGCTGAACTGTGAAAGTCCTCGCTACAAGATGTTGAGGAAATATATGAGGATATTAAGGAAAATTGGGTTTGACAACCGACCAAATGCACGGCAGATAACAAGTAATCAAGGACTACCAGACACAACAGCACCTCTGGTCAGACACTGCCACTGTATGCCACTGGAGGCAAGGGGGGTATCAGGGATGAACTCTCATCAGTGCCTATTAATCAGGGACTGTAGTGATAGTACGAGGGGTGATGGGTTTAAACTTAAACAAGGGAGATTGAGATGAGCTCTTGGGCAGAAGCTCTTCCCTGTGAGGGTGCTGAGGCGCTGGCACAGGGTGCCCAGAGAAGCTGTGGCTGCCCCATCCCTGGCAGTGTTCAAGGCCAGGTTGGACACAGGGGCTTGGAGCAACCTGCTCTAGTGGAAGGTGTCCCTGCCCATGGCAGGGGTTGGGACTGGAGGAGCTTTAAGGTCCCTTCCAACCCAAACCAGGCTGGGATTCTGGGATTCTACCACCATGTGTTTGCCTTCCCATGATGCTGCCTCCTCAGGTGTCGCATTTGGCTTCTGGTCAGATGGCACAACACAGCTCAAACCAAGCTGAGCTTCGCAGTGGGTTTGCAGAGCCTCCCCCTTCAGCGAGCTTGCTCAAAAGAGGCCAAGAAGCTTTTCAGCTCCAAACCAGTTTTATCAGAACGAAAAACTAGAAACTTGAAACTGTAGAAAGTTCAAGGTGGTGTCAGGAGATGAGACAGCAATTAAATGGTCTGTCTGCAAGTCTCCCACCTGCCTGCCCCAGCCAACTCCAGCTCAGAGGTCACCAACACCACTTAGGAAGTAGCAGGAGGTTGGGAAGAAGAACTCAACACCGTATCAGTGCGGCAGATTTGTGCTCCTGTACATCCAGCAGCCATTGCTGTCAGAATGAAGTTGGGGATGAGGCCAGTAAGCAGAGCACTGCAGGAGAAACAGCCACAGGAGCCAGCTCTGTGAAATGCCCACAACCAGGAGTTGGTGGAAATCGGTGGCCTTGGCAGGAGGGAGATCTCCCTCACTGGGGTGATCGGTCACAAACTGTCCCATCAGGAAATCTGGATTAGTAGAAAGTCATTGCTACCCAGTGAAGATCCTCAGACCAACTGCATCACACACTCTTCAATGTTCTCTCTGTTACCGTTAATCCTATTCCCTATTCCTGTGCAAGAAGTGGGAGCAAATCAACTGTAAATATACAGATGTGAAAACTAATAAAGTAATGAGCTTCACCATGAAGGATCCACAGTGTCCTCATAGACAGGAGAAATATTTCTACTTAAAGATACCTCTTTAAGGTATCTTTAAGTAGATAAAAGTATAAAAGGATGGGGACATCCTTTTCCCCAGCACACTCACAGTCATCCCGAGCAGCTAAAGCAGGAGGTACCTGAAGCTGTGCCACACACAGCCTGTGTGAATTCGATCCTGATCTGCCATCTCCAGTCTCTCCAGCAGTACTGTTCTTTCTACCAGTAAATAAGCAATCTGTTCCCAGGCAGTACTGAGAGCTATTTTGGACAAGTCATCCTGTTCCAGCATCTCAACCTCCTTCAGCTGGGCTTCAGTAAGGCAAGGCTTGCTGTGAGCAAAGGCACAAAGCAAGCAGGTCTGTGTCCCAACTCCTCTAAGCACTCCCACAACAAGCCCCATTTCTCCTGGAACCCAACAGCTCCTGAAGTCTCTTATCCTGCTGCCCACCCCGTTGCTGCCTCCTATCGCCTGTTCCTACCTATTTTCTCAGCTCTATTCCTTCTGTCCCAGTGTTTCTGCTCACATCCACTGCCCTGCCTGCCAAGCATGTGACAGCACCCATTGCACGCAGACTGAGTTCTCCAACCTTAAGTGATGGAGCTACTACAACCATTTTCTTACACCCAGCACCTAAGTTGCACCAACCTGGTCATCCTCAATCCTTTTAACCCTTAATACAGCTTGGTGGAAACTAAACAAGAGATTAAATAGGGCATTGAGAGAAACCAAACAGATGGACGTGCAATCACATAAACATTGTCTTTGGAAGAAGAGACACAAAATACCACTTCACTCATACAGAGCATCCCTTTTCCCAAGGACTGTCTGGCAGGGAGATAGATGTGAAGACCTTCGATTTTTCCCCACATACAGCAGCGCCTGGTGCATTGTGTGCATCCATGGAGGAGACTGGGCTGTATCCCATGTGGGATGGCAGGAAACCACAGCAGGGAACCAACAAGGACCTGAGGCAGAGCCAGAGAAACAGCACCCATGGCACAAAGGGAGTATTCCTTAAAGCATGACCCAAGAAATCACTCCCTGAACAGCATTCCTGACCCATTCCTCCAACACGAGCTATCACAGCTTTGGGTAACACAGACCTGTTGACGTTTGAAGGTCTCTTGTAGGATTAAAGGAGCAAAAATTCCTTTTAGAATTCAATGGCCAATTCTTCACCATTTATCCCAAAATTACAGCTGGGAAGACTCTGCGCTGGGAAAAACATCAACATTCAACGGCCTCCGAGGCAAATAGAGGACAACAACATTTGCAAGAGAAGCTGGTTTATGGTTTGGGCACTGTTGTGTTTGTGTAGCAAACAACTGTTAAAAGAGCCCCTCATTTGCAAGGCTGGGAATGTATCTGCCAGGAGAAGATGAGGAGTCTTTGGTCTCCTGCATGGTCAGGGCAGCAACTCCTGGATCCAAGAGCTTGTGGAGATAAGAAAGGGGGTTTCAAAACCTCCCTATGTAATTCAGATTGAAAAGAAAACCAACAAACCCTGCTCCCAGTTTCTAACCCAACCCAGATTATAACAGTTTCCAAGTGCTGTAGGATGGGAACTGGGGGAGTTGTGGGTTTTGTATGGAGGAAGGAGGGATATTTGCTGCTTAGGGAGCTAGAGTTAGGAACCTGAAGGTAAACACAACAACTATTCCTCATATTCTCACACATGATACACACAAGCCTGTTCCTCCTTCCACACACTGGATTTAACAGAGGACCCAGCGCAACCAGACCCGAAGGCTCAAATCAATCGCATGTTTCCACTCTGCATTTTGCAGCCCTCTGGATGGAAAACACCCCACGGCTTCCCCTGTGGCTGTAAACTGCAGCTCGTTCAATGAAGGGTCAAACCTGGCTGAGCCGCAGCTTTCCCGCAGGAAGCAGAGCAAAACACTGCACTTTGCAGTTTAAATCCAGCTGCCCACTTGCTCCACAGGCATTATGAAGAGCTCACGGCTCAACTAAACTGACACACACCCCTTGTCTCCAACCTCCCCACTTTCCTCCCACAGTTTTCATAGAATCCCAGCCTGGTTTGGGTTAACGGGACCTTAAAGCTCCTCCAGCTCCAACCCCTGCCACGGGCAGGGACACCTTCCACTAGAGCAGGTTGCTCCAAGCCCCTGTGTCCAACCTGGCCTTGAACACTGCCAGGGATGGGGCAGCCACAGCTTCTCTGGGCACCCTGTGCCAGCGTCTCAGCACCCTCACAGGGAAGAGCTTCTGCCTTATCTCCAACCTGAACTTCTCCTGTTTCAGTTTGAACCCATCACCCCTTGTCCTGTCACTCCAGTCCCTGATGAAGGTCCCTCTCCAGCATCCTTGTAGCCCCCTTCAGACACTGGAAGCTGCTCTGAGCTCTCCAGCAGCTTCTCTTCTCCAGGCTGAACAGCCCCAATGTTCTCAGCCTGTCTCCACACGGGAGCTGCTCCAGCCCCTGATCATCCTCCAAATCCCATCTAAATTTTGCCAAATCCCATCCAAACTAAGCTGAAAGCTGCTCTGCTTTATGGCCAGAAACAGGACAATCATCTCTCTAGGACCAACTCACATGGCTGGCTCCCGCGTTGATGGTTGCAGCCAACCTGCAAAACAGTTTGTGGTAATAGGACCTAGAAATTTTCCACAGGCTGAAGAGGAAAAAGGATCTGTGAGGACGAGGGGAGCCTGCCACCAGCACAGATTACCCTGCAGGTATCCCCAACACCTTTTTCCCTACCACCTCCAAAGCATCCTACTTGAGAAGAGCAAACACCTCATCCAAGCACCGTTGTACCACCTCACTGCTGTGCTCCCGTCAGTGAGTATCTCCTGCTGCATCCTTGCAGACACTGTTTTGGAAGCAGTTTTACATGTGCAGAGGTGCCTTCCCCAGGAGGCTCCTCAGAAATAAGCGGCTCATCCATATCCTCACACCCACCAGAAGCTGCATCCTCTCCTGATGCTGGCTGTGTTGGAGCAGCCCGGCTGGTACCACAAACAAGCTCAGGCCACCACTGTTGCTTCTTTTCCTTCATTTTAAGCAGATCCAGCAAGCCCCCGGCAGTAATGTGTTCTCTGCTGTTACATCTGGTGCATGAGTTATTGACCAGGCCTCCAAAACACCACGGGGTGTTTGACAAGAACCATCACAAATGGATTGAACTGCCTCGAGGACAGGACAAATGTCACTCTGGGCAGAGGCACCAAATGAGGTAAAGCTCAGATCAATGACCAGTGTAAAAGCAGCAGTGTCTGCTCTCTGCAGTAATCCTTCAAGCCTGTTTCAGAAGCAAATGTGTAAGCAGAAATCCACTTTTACCACCAGAAACAGCTTTTGGCAGATGGAATTGCTCCCAGTGATCCCCAGGCCAAGCAGAGCTTGTGATCTGTTTGGCTATTTCTATTCAAGAGAGCCCACCCGAGTGATCTCCTGCATTTACCTTCATCTTTGCCTCTTCCCTTCCCAAACCCTCAGCTTCCCAAAGCAAGATCAAGATAGACCCCTTCCACTTGCACCTCACCATCCGCAGGTCAGGCCCCTCCTCTGTACCACAGGCTTGCACCAGCCTCTGTCCTCAACTGCCCTTTCCCATCAATACCATTCCAAGGCTCCCAAAACCTCCCTCCCACCACCCTCTGTTCTTGCCTTGCTCACACTTTTGTTGGACAATCCCAGTAGACCTGTCTGTGCCTTCCCACAAGATCCTTCTTCAGCCCCATTTCCAGCCCAATCTGCAGCATCACCGTGTCCTTCCTAAAGACAACCTGCAAAAATAAGCAGGGCAGTAAGACCCAAAGCCCCACACTCTGCAGGGCTCAGGGGGCATCTCTGGGTTGGTTTGCACCAGCTCTGATGAAAAGCAGAGGCCCAGGGAATAGACCCTGCAGCAGAGGGACATTGGAGACCCAGAGCAGGCAAAAGGGCTGGCAGGTAAAGAACCAGCACATCCATGGCTCTGTGCCAGAGACAGCCAGGGTGTCACTGGTGAAGAGGCTGACCTGCAGAGCAGGAGGCCAGTCCCTCAAGAAAATGATCTCCAAGCATCCCAAAACACATCCGGGCTGGCATCCCCCACTGCAGAGGCCAGCCTGGGGAAGGCAGGGCTTCATCCCTGCCCAGGTCACTGCATTATCAATGACTATCACAGCTAATGCCACCCATAAGGTAACAACAAGCCTTAAAAAGCAAAGTCTGGCAGTGATATCCCAAAGCAAATTTGCACACAAACATCATACAGCACCAAAAGCTCCACAGGGAAGCTGGTGACAACTCCATTGCAATTAGCAACCCGTCATGGACACGGACCTGTGTTTCCATTCCACTGTGAATGCTCGAAAGCCACAGGAATCACTGGAAAATGGGAAAATGCCAAAGGAGCAAAGACACCGCAAAGAAACAAACCCAAAGACAACTTCTGGGTTATTTTTGTCATCCGCCTGCCACCTCGTGGGGAAACTGGGAGAAGAACCAGTGATGAAGTTTCTCTGCCGCAGCGATGCTCACTACTCGTGCAAACCCTCACACAGCAGCATTTTCAGTGCTGAACGACGGCTTTATGTGCCATCTTTATGTTCCCAGAGGAACCATTTGCCAAGCAGGTGACTTTGAGAAGTCACTCCCCCAGATGTGCTCCACTGAAACCCAAAAACCAAAACCTGAACAGCCTCAGAAGTGCAATCAGCTTTCCCAAACTCCTGTATTTGCTCCCCAAATAAAGCATGTAACAGAGAAACTGTTCAAGCTGTGCTGCCAGCCCCAATTTTACCTTAGGACCAGGATAATACACACCACAAGAGGAGGAGTTTAGTGGTAACTATCAGCAGCACTCGAAGCACAACAGGAGAGCAGGAAAACCGAAGTAAATCAAGGACTAAACCCAGAAAAATCCATTTGCCCTTACTGGAAGTGACCCCAGAGCTAGAAAGGAAAGCAAATTGTTTGAAATTAAATGTAAGTGATTTGTTTTAAACAGAATCATTGCACTGACATAAGCACCCATGACAAGTTTTGAATCGCCATCACAAACGTCTTGTCCTTCAAAGGTGTCTTAAAAACGTGGACTTTGTCTAAAGCAAAGCCAATGGCAAGTTCACTGCCGTCCCTAGGAACACAGATCAACACTCTGCTACCCGAGGAGTCCCTCACAGACAGTTTAGAGTTGGAAAACAAAAAGCACCATCAATTTTGTTCTTCAAACAGCCTCTGGAAGATGATTAATGCAACAGCAGAGCCACACAGAGTGAGAAACTGCCCAAGTCACTGAATAAAGGCAGTAAAAACAGACAAGAACCTCTAAGTCAACCACAAATCATCACAGAACGACCACAGACTGGCTTTGTTTGGAAGGGACCTTAAAGTTCCTGCTCTCACAGCAGGGTCAAAGCAGCTCTGCTGAATGACCCGCACTGCCCACAAAGCTCCCTGGACCACGTTTCAGAGGGAAAGGATTACTGCCCAGCTGCAGCCCAGTCAGCCTGAGCCTGAGCTGTTCTTTTTCTCTCTTATGCTCGGTGGAGGGAGCATCCCATTTCTCTACCAGGTTACAGGCTTGGCCCATGTAGACCTCTCCATCTAGAAATAAAGAAACCATCACTATACCTGCACATGTTTGCTAACGCCTCACTGGTGAGTTGCTGGTACAAACAGCTCTCCTTCCCCCTGTATTTACAGCATAAACTCAAACAGTTGTAGGACACTCCTTCTGTATGCCCGGGGGATGTTAAAATCTTGACTGAAAGGTCTGGGAGGCACAAGGGGTTGGAGGCAGGGAGGTGCTGGGATGCAGGGGGCTCTTGACTCCCGCTCTGTGGGAGATGCTGGGCTTGCTGGTTGCTTTTCAGTGCCCCAGTGTGCAGAACTGGGCTGTACACCCATGAGTTGGGCCGTGACCCACAGCCAACAGCAGATGGTCTCTGCTGGTACCGGGAGCCCTGCCCACGAGGGAACCAAGAAGAGCTGTGAGCAGTGGGTCTCGCCAGACCAAACCCCCCAAACCTCAAGCAGAACGGGCTGGAGGGTTTTCCCATTTCTCCCCTACACCCCAAGAGAAGCTGTTGGCAGCAAAGTGCTTCCCCTGAGGAGGAAGCCAAGATGGAGGTGTGAGGTGAAGCAGACTTCACCGTGCAGAGCTGCCTCCCATGCAGCTTCTCACTCTGCTCTGGCAGGTTAAGGCCATTCTCCCTGTCCTGTCCCATACACGTTCCACCACCTTCTCCTTCCCTATCTGCACATCTCTGACAGGCACTTCCATGTCTATGAACTTCAGTTCTCTCCATCCTCCTCAAGCAGCCACCCCAGCCATGTAGACACTGTTAGTTCCTTGTCCTGGCTGTTACTAGCTGGGTCCCAGCACTCCTGACTCACCTGGACGCATCCTTCCCCAGTATCCTTTAGCATTCAGTGCTCCCTCGTGATCCGCTGAGCCCATCCTCACACTTTTCTTGCTCTTCTGCATTTATTCTCATGCCATGAGCACACCCAGTTTTCAGGTGACCAGTGACATTACCTGCACACTGGGTGGTTTTAAACAGATCACAGTCTCACCACTGGAGAGGCTTCTAGTGTCAAGAACAGTGTTCCTGCACACTACTGCCTTTCTTTACAGGCTTCCAGCGAATTTATTTCAAGGAAAGCCTGTAAGTAGGCACACAATGGACAGCAGTAGAGCTGCGGTTTAGGTTTTTTACCCCAAAATTCCACACTGCTTCTTGCAAGCATGGGGAATATATGCTTGGATGGTGGTAATCATATGAAAGCAGGATTTGAAGACAACGAAGAACGTCATGGTCCCAACCCCATCCAAACAGCCAGGAGGCAGTTCTCCTCCCAAGCCGATCACCACCACCCCACCTGCTTTCACCTCCCCATTAACTCCTTTTCTCCAACCTCTTGTTCCACGCCACGCTCGGAGACCACTGCCCGTGCTCCATGCCACAGCTCATTGCTTTTATCCCCACCAGCAACCTACAAACACCCACGATGGAAGGAAAACCTTTGTGGAACAGCTGCTTCAGGGACACTGATACACTGCCTACGCTTTGAAGCTTGTTTCTGCATAGAGCTCTTGAAGCACAGGACCACTGGATTACCCCTGGAGCAAGGAATCCTCTCAAAGTTGGTACCACCTCATTCTCCATCTTTCACCACCCTTGTTTCACCACCCACCGTCAATACCGGGTGATTGCCAGCTCTGTCACTCCACTCCAGCCACGAAACCAGCACATTTTCTGCCGAGCCCCGCTCCTTCCATCCAACAATCCCAAAAGAAACTTTGAAGAGGCAGATTCAAGAAAATCTTTTATATACAGACACAGATAACATTTCTCCACCTCCCAGTTCCCCCAGTCCACAGAACAGGAATAAAGCAACATATCCTTCCCTTCTTTAAACACCAGAAGGAATACCATCCTCTGGCACAGCTTCGCTTCAGTGTATTTTGATTTGCCAAAACAAGCAACAATGACCATTACCACGGTGCAGAGACGTGACGCTGTTCTGGACGGCAGCTTTTCACATCGGGATCCGCTGAGCATTTACCTGGCACAGAAAAAATCTCTCCAGTTTCCTTCAGAGCTGGTCCTCAGACCTTCTTCTCTATAAAGAGGGTGTGCTGGCCCTGCAGATAGTTCACTATCTTCTCCTCTATTTCCATGCCTTGAGCTATTTCCTCATCGGAAAGAGATAACGGAGTCTGTGAGTCTTTGGTGACGATAATAACGGAGGTTCTCCGGGACTCCAGGATATTTGCCACCACCACCTGGTGATGGTATTTCTCCAGAGCCTGCCGGGATTTATCGATTAAGATCAAGGGATCTGTCTCCAGTTTAAAGGAGATAACAAACGCCTCTGGGGCCCATTCTTTGACGAGAGGAGACAGCATTTTTGGCACCATCTTCAGTGTGATCTGCGTTGGGGAAAGAGAGCAAAGTTTCAGTAAAAACATGATGATGTGTTTTAGTCAGAGACGGGGGGAATTGGGAAATTCCAGCTTCAGTTCATGTTATATTTCCACTGGGAAGTTTTCCAAGACAGTATTTGGCCACATCTCCCCAAACAAGGTTAAAATGTCACCAGTGTGCACCATAAAGTTAAATCATCAGCCTGGTATTAACAATAAGCAGGGTGTTATGAAGTGATTTTCTACCTCAGAGCTCATCTCAGTCTCCCCTCTGGCAGGTTAAAGCCATTGCCCTTGTCCTGTCCCTCCAG
>NW_009933898.1:257-609 GCF_000696875.1 Nestor notabilis | reverse complement strand
CCCCCCCAAGCCCTTTTCCCCAGGGCTGCCCCATCCATTTGTCCCCCAGCCTGTGTTTGTGCTTGGAATTGCACTCAGTCTTTTTGAACTCCATGAGGTTCACATGGTCCCACCTCTCCAGCCTGTCCAGGTCCCTCTAGATCCAGTCCCTTCCCTCCAGCCTATCAACTGCATCACACAGTTTTTGATGTACAATTAGAGCAGGACTGACCCTGCTTTGCGCTGTTACCCTCACCCCTTGGTGGAAGGGAAGAACAAAACCAGGCAACTCCTCTATTTCCATGGGATTCTGCGCCGCTGGAAATTCAACCTCCCATTCCAAGTGAAAACACTGCTTTGCAACCTTTCCCAG
>NW_009933898.1:0-241 GCF_000696875.1 Nestor notabilis | reverse complement strand
GTGACACCAGTGTCCTGGACAGCAGGCCCGGGGAGGCCTCACCTGAAGGGGTCCCTCTGAGGACTGGATCTTGTGCTCGGGCATCTCCGAGGTCGGGATGTAGAAGTCGGACACAGCAGCCGCCAGGTAGAACATGACACTGGATCCTGTGAGAAACAGAAGTGTGGTCACCCACCACTGCACACCCGGGCCCCGGGACTGACCAGAGCTGGCTGGGCTGCCAACACCCCATAGAGCCCCC
>NW_009933897.1:0-32969 GCF_000696875.1 Nestor notabilis | reverse complement strand
ACTGCTGTAGCTGAACCCAGGACAACTATGTTTACAGTTTTTTTTAATCTTATTTGTGTAGGACTTTATGTTCTTTTACATCAATGAAAGGTTAATGGTAAAGGAAAGGTCATTAAACAAGAAAAGATCAGAAGAACAGATCTTTTAAAGATTAAGTAGAAAATATAAAGGAAAGTGAGGAGAAAGAGATGCTAAGTGTTGGGGGGGAAACCCCAAAGCAACAAACAAACCTTACCATTACTGCTGTCATACCCTGTTCATGGGAGTGAAGAGTAACAAAACATCCTCCTCAGAAGTGCTCAAATTTTATTATTTAAAAAAAAAAATTACCACTGTAAATAATATATAGCAAATAATAACTGATTACAAGGAACACTTTCCAGCAATAGATCTCAAGGTACTTAAAACCTTTTCCTTTCCGTGTATGGGAAACCTGAGAAGCAGGGAAATAGCAATACTCTCCTAAAATGACCTGCAGTGTCAGTGCTGGAATCAAGAAGACAATCAAACCACATCATTTGGGAAACATATATTTCTATTGAAAAGCCGTGGGGAAATTGTATTGGAAGGTAGCCAGTTTTTATCAGTCTTTCATAGAAAATGAAGTGACCACAATACAGAAAATAAAAAGGTCTGGGCAGGAACCACCTTTTTGTTCTGTATTTGTGAAGTATCCAGCTCAGTGGAGTCTTGCTCCACTCACAGGAGCCCTTGCTGTGACGGGGACATTTGGAGACCCCTTCCAGCAATGCTGTCTTCAACTTCAATTGTGCTTCTTTGAAGGGTTCAAGCCATTGACTTACTGTTATTTGAAAGTAATTGTGTATTTAATAGATTAACTTGAGAAAACCCTGACTGATATGAAAATTTAAGTAGGTTTTTAGAGACTGGTGGATGGCTGCCAAAATATTTGGCATCCATGGGAGTTTTAATTTTTATTTTTTTTGATGTGTCTTTGGCAGATGATAGGCAATTGTAATGGTTGACTCAGATCCAGCAAAACTTTAAAATTAGAGTAATTGATTTGCTTCAATAATAATGAAAAATGAATGCCTTTAAAAAAATTCTGAAGTAGTTAGATGTCCCCTGTTTCCTGGTGGATGAATGCTCCCCAGACTATTGTGTGTCAATGCAGAAGGTAGACAAGCTGATTAGAGGCTTAAACTATGAAAGGAAGGATGTCTTAGAATTGAGGGATGACAACTGAGAACTCCTCTGTCCATGGTATAGAGAACAAGTACAGCATCTGCTATAACAAATATATGCGAAGTAAGAAAGAAAAGATAAATATTGATATATTTGCAACATAAAAATTGACAATTTTTTTGTCACTTCAGGCCAAGAAATTGATTCCTGAAACTAAAAAATAATAAAAATAGGTTAAAATAGCCTAATAAAAATGTAACTAATTATCTACATTTTGTTTAAATTACAATTATAAATTATAAGCAAGACAGAAACAGAGATAAATGTTAACTAGATCCAATAACAAGTGTGCAGCGTATGCAGCCAGCTAGCAGATAAAATTCAGATGCAGCCTTAGAGTGAAAGTGCTCAAGAAAGAAAGGCCAGAAGAAATTTCCTCTGTTCTTCAGTTCTGATGAGGTTTGGTTAAAACTCAGGAGTATCAGTTAAGTGGCTGCCTGATAATGCATAATTTATGGAGGGTAAAAGATCTGTCTGTCTTGTAGCTAATTGAATTCAGTTTGTAAGGCTCTTGCCATACAACCAATAATTCTGCATAGACCCACTTCAGTGTTCTTCTCTAGAAATTTACTGCATCCTCCCCTGCTCAGAGAAAGGCTGGAGTTCCCTGAAGCATGTGTTTCAGCCATATGGGTCTGCCCGTCTGCATTTTGGGATGCACTAGCCGAGGGAGGAATAGAAGGCACTTCTCAGAGGTGTACACTAAGCAAGGAGAAAAAGAAGGGTAGGAGAATCATAGTGCCAGGACCATGTAATCATTTTTTGGAACACAACCTAATGTGCTAGCTTGACCTTCTGTCTTTTGGTGATACAATATCCTTACCTGAAGGAAAAATAAAGAAATAATAGAAAGCCACCCTTTGGGGACCTGGAGGGCTTTTAGACAGGCTCAGCCAACCCCTTCGGTTACTTCTTTAGGTTTCCACTGAAAGGGAAGCCAGTTCCCATTGGAACTGATGTCCCAGGAAGAACTGAAGGTCCTGGGCTGAGTGGGTCTCACTTGAGTGAGCCAGAGTTGGATACCTCCTGTGTATTTCATGATTTCTTCCTACTGAGAAACTGTTTGTGATCAATCTCTGACCAATTCAGAAAGATTGCATCTTTGTTCTGGGTCAATAGAGCATCTGAAACATTAAGGTATTATGTACTGTAGTTAGGTAAGCATAATAATGACTCTATTGTTTTTGTATTATCTCCTAGTCTGGCATTGCATCTGGAAAGAAAAAAAAGGATCAGTTTATCATCCTGTGTGATTTTTCTCTTCTTTTCCCCTTTTATTCCCACACACTTCTTTGAGAGTATTATGTATTTAATCTTAGAGCCAATAGAAACCTCTTTTATTGCTGAATCATTTCTGGTAATTTAAGAATTGACTTTAAGTAGTACTACCTATTAACAAAGGAGCATATATAATTCGTTTAGAGCCACTGCAGTCAGTGGAAAAGTTCCCAGTGGGTTCTTCAACAAGTTCTGTTTATTTTACATCCTGAAATGAAGTGTCTGAAAACTCTGAAATCAGTCTTCTGAACCTAAGCAGGTGAGCAAGTGCATTTCATTCCCTTCTGTATAATTAGTTTACAGATGTGCAGATTCGAAAACCTGGAAACACCTTGGGTATATAATGCAGGCCATAAGATTTCACAAAGTTATTGGTGCATGAATGTTGTACTTAGGTGGAAGCGTATGCATAGCGATATAAAGCCACCAAATAAAGTAAAATTCCCTGGTGACTTGATCCTTACTGCCTCAATATTCATTGACCTATTTCAAGGCTGAAACTTGTTCATTTTACTTTGCAGCCATGAAGCGTTGCAATATTTATTAAATACTTAAAAATGTGTCAATATCTTTTACCCTGGAATATGTATTACACTTCTAGCAGCCTTTTATATGAAAAGATTTAACTCATTAATCGGTGGAGTTTATTATCTTTGTAAGTAATTTTGACAAGTGGATCATTCTGAAGAGGCTGGCCTATTTTCTGGTTTGTGGTTTTTTTCTTTCACACTGAGGATAAATGTTACACAAGGGTCTTTAGTTTGAAAGTGCCTGAAGATCTTCCTATTACTTGTCAATCTAGAACCATGAGTGTTTGCTTTTAGCATCAGACATTTGACTGTTACCCATCTAAGGTGCAAGCTAGTTTATGTTTGTTTTGGTAGAGAGTTCAAATCCTTAAAGCCTAGGCAAGGTTGATGGTAATTTTGCTCAAAAATACCATACAGAAACTTTTGTTATCCTTAGAAACTTAGCCATACACTGTATACCAACCCATTAGATTATCCCAGAAGATTACATCAAAAGTGTGGAAAATTTAGTGAGCTTGATCTGCCATCACTGGTCACCTCTTTCTGTTTGCTAAGATCCATCTTGAGTTCTATATATATCAAGTTTACAAGTTTTAGGGAGAAACACAGCTATTTATTTATAGGAAAACTGCACCCATTATACACTTCATGTTCCATTCCAAAAGGAACAGTGCTATTCCCAGCATTAGATAGCATCAGCAATCTCAACACATGTTTTAATAAAAAAAACTTCCAATTTTCAATTGCACCAGAAGATGGCAATAGTAATTTCTAGTAATCAATAGCAATAATAATTTCACTGAAGTCACTGGGAGTTCATGAAAGGAAGGGAGCTTGCAAGATGGTTTCATGCTTTTCATGGTACCTTGCATTTCTTATCTGTCAGCTTCAATCAAAATCTGAAATACACAGAGTGAAAAGTATGGGTTAAATATATATATATATCTGAGACAATTTCGATTTATTCTGTTTTTAAATGTACAGTGAAATAAAGTATCTAGAAACTGGACCACTTAAATCAATACTAGCTTCAGGTATACTCTGCTTCTATCACTGGTATGTCAACTGTATCTCTTTGCTTTTATTTTATTTTTCCTTTTTCTGAGGAAAGTCATATATCCAAAGTCTACTTCAAGGAAACATGAAAATCCACCTGATATATTTCAGTTATTAGAACATTTAAAACCACAGCAAATTTCAACCATTTTATCAGTCCATGAAAGAGCTTGTGAAAGAATGTCTTGACATTTAAAAATTCGTTGATAAATTCTACTGTTTGCTGTGATTTCTTACCTAGCTCTTGCTCGTGCTTAATGGGCTGTACCATGTCCTGTAATGACTTAAGTCCTCAATTAAAGAAAGTAAGTTGTTTTACTTTCCTAAGGATTATTATTGGCTCACTAAACAGTGGCCTCAATAAAAACTTTTGTTTTGCTGGTAATTTCTTAATCTGGCATGCTGAGCAATCCTAAAGTGCTGAGCACATCTTTCAACAATATATGAATACTAACTTAATCAAAACCATAACCCAGGGTATCTTTCAACATTAAAAATTATTTGGTGGCAATATTAAGTTAAAATATTTCATCCCCTCTGTTTGTTCTTGCCCAAAGCAATACTATAAAGTGAACTGAACTGGGATCCAGCTAAAATATTTCCCTCTCTGGCGAGTGTGTTATTTGATGGAAAGACCCATTCTCTACTCTGGTTCAGGGCTGCTCACAGAGGTGTGTTTTTCTCACACGCTGGAGCAGGAGCTGTACAGCACAACATTTTAACGCCTGAATAATGTAAATAGAAATGAGATATCCGTTTCTGCGATGTTGTAGTTCTGTCTGCACTGAGGCTGCTCATGCTGGGGTCCATAACCCTTGTTCTTCCTCCTGAAACAAGGAGGTTGATACCTCTTTGCTATCGTGTTGACCCCCAAGTACAAAAAGATATTCACCAAAAAGGTATGGTGAATCATGTCTGCAGAAAGACATGCAACTTTAGTCTCCACATTTATTTTCTGTAATGGATGTGTCAGTAATGAGATTATTGCAGGCAGGTGCAAGCTGATTTGCCTTTGATAAAAGCTGATTGATGTCATGTGAGCACAGCCAGCAGCATGGCAAGCCCATACTACAAAGCACAGCTGAGAGGCAGGGCATAGAGGCCTGAATTTGGTGTTGTATGTAGCTTCTGGTCAGTTGAAAGCAAGTCTAGGACTCCTCTGCATCTGCCTGGGTTTGAGGCTGTGCTTGCTACCCTCAGCTTGCAGCACTCTGAGTGCATCAGCATCATCAGTCAGGTAGTCAGCATGGTGGGTAGGGTGTGGGGTCATTTGGTAACAAAAATCAGACTACAGGAAAGGCAGAAAGGCAAAGTCATGAAAAAGACAGCCGTGACTTTTAAAATTTAATTTAAATTACTCGCAGATGTTTGGGGGAAGACTTTTTCTCTCAATTATTTAACTGATGCTGTAGAGCACATGCTACAGAGTAGTAGTGCTTTGATCTGGGTTATGTATGAGTAGCAGTTTTCTTTGCATCAACACTTCCCTGAGCATGCCTGTAAATTAAGCATTCAAATATGTAAGCTCACAGCAGATCTTAAAGATGATTTAGAATATACCGTATCTTTCCACAGGGACTTTACATAATCAAAGCAAAAGTACAAGTGCTGACCCTACTATTTGACTTAAGAGTTGGGAAGGGAGAAAGAGCAGAGGTATCAGTGTCAGCAGGGGGTTCATAATCTGAATAAACTTTCAAATGGAAACAATATGGAAAAACTCTGTACCTTAAGGGCAGAACAGCTTTAGTGTATAAAATGTTTTATTTGGTCTATTATGATTTTCTCTACAGAACAAAAATATCAGTGTCTGCTGGCTAAATGGAAAACAGTTGGATCATAAAAATATCAAATGAATCTATTTGGCAACCACTAATAATCTACACATATTTATGTAACTGTTATTTTTCTTCTGGTATGTACCGTCTGGAAATGTAGCTTGAGGCTTCCTGTGATGTCCTGGAAAGAATTAGCATTCAGATCACCTCTGTAAAAATACATTATTTAGAACAGGTTCATTTTTATTAAGTTCTTTGAAGGGTAGTTGGTTGTTTTTTGGGTTTTTTGGTGTTTTTTTTTTTTTTTTTTTGATTGTTGTTCCTTTATAATGATTTTTGTATTAGAAGAGCTGCACTTATTCATTGCTAACACAGATGTTTACATTGCCAGGAAAGCTGTAACATCTGCTTTCCAGTGGCCATCAAACTTTAGTGAATTAGTGAATATAGAATACATTATGAATGTGTTTCAAATGCTTGAAAATGGGAGTGTTTAATACGTGCCTCAGAGCTTTTGGGTCCCAGAGGGAAAAGAAGTTGCTAATGAATTTCTGATTATTTAGAATGCTTAAAAAAGAAACACAATCCAGCCTGCACATTCTGAATTTCCCAACTGCTTAAAATGAAACTTTGTTGTTCATTAAAGCCAAGTAAAGTGTAACTCATGAGAATTATTTCTGTTAATGGCGTCACAGGAAGCCTCTTCTACAAGGTGATAGATGTATAATTCTTGCATAGTCCACATGCCCTCAGAAGAAACCAAATCTTTGCTGCAATCTATCTCCAATCTTTTTGCTTAGTACTATTGTTCCCTAAAAGACACAAAACTGTTATGTGACTTAGAGATATGATCTTGTCTTTTGTCTAGACAAAATAATAAGCCCAACACAGCAGAATCATGTTAGACACCCACTGACTTTATTAAGATCAGTGGCAATATTGCTTTAAATTTCAGCGAAACTGGGTTTTTTCTCTCCAGACTTGTTTCACCTGATTTAAAAGTTCTAAATGATTAATATATCTAATAAAAATAATTTGCCGTATTTATTTTCCTTTCTGCTATCAGATTTTTCTAGCCACTTGGTGTCCTTTCCACAGAAATTGTTTCAGTGGTTGCAAGTAATCATATTCATCATTTTTATCTGGTGCCGTTTCTATAACCCTTATCTTCACCACAAGATTTGCTCTTTCACTACAGGCATTTGCTCAAAGCTGTAGATTTTATAATTAGAGAATATGTGGTAGGAAGCTCTAGACTGATGGGACATCTACATTAATTTTGGGATATGGGAGAGATTTAATCCTTAAAGAAGAATGAAAATATGAGTGTCAAACTGTCATGTAATGTGAAATAGAGTGCTATGTCAAGATCTGCACTAACAAGCAGCTTCATATGGGCCATTTAGGAAAGTTGCTTGCCGATGTCAAGTTCGGTAACAATACTTTTGTTTAAGTGCCAAGTAGATTTTAGAAATAACATCTGGGCATCTGAGTCTTTCTACAGTTAATGAGTATTGTCCAATTCTCCTGCTCACCAGTGTTTTATTTTTATCCAAATAACTGCTTATTTTTCATCTCCAAGACTGCCCATTTTGTTATGAGGCTCTAGGAAGAAACGCCTTCTCATCGGTGTTGATCAAGAAGATGGTGGTAGAGAAGTAGCACCTGGCTTCATATCCCCTCATAACATTATAGTAACTCATAAAATTTATGAAAGCTTTGATGCTTTTGCCATTTTTACTCCAGAACTTTGAGGACTAGGGATTTTAATTTTTAGTTTGTGAGTGCAGTTGGTGAGGTCTTATGGGAGGATTATTAAGCTAGAGATCAAAAATGTATTCTGTCACTTAAAACAGGGCCATATGATGCTTCTGAAAGGCAATCAGACCTGCTCTATCTGGTGTCCTCTGAAAGACAGAAGATCCCTTCAGAGCTGTATCGCTTTAGAGAGAAAATGCATTCTTCCTGGCTCTTGCATGCTTTGTTCTGGCTTTTGTGATCTTCACTCTTTGTGTTCCCTGAAAAATATCGCTGTGATTTATAGATCAAAATGCATTCACTGATGTAGCTGGAGCTTGATCCTTTAACTGCTTTGAAAACTTGAATCGAGGCTTTCAGCTAATATAAGAATGTGACTGGATGCTAGTGGAAGGTTTTCAGCATAAGCTTCATACTCCTGCTAAACCCAGAGACCTGGAAGAAGGAGGGCAGTCACATAAGCGCCATTAGGGGCTGTAAGTAATTTTGACTTTCAGATTTACCTATGAATTACAAAAATAGAGCATAGAAGTACAAATGCATGAATCAGTGTAGCTGTGCCTTCATCCAGGAGAAACACATTTCTCCTGGATGAAGGTATGGATGATGAAAGATATTTTTGGAAAACTTTACCATTCAAAGTATAACTTTGCATCACTTATTAAAGTGTCAGATTTTGCCACTGTTGGAGGAAAAGGTGGTTATCTTTTTAAAGAATTTCTTCTTTCTAGCAACATTTTGGTCCTTTCTCAGTTCTGTGTCATTTGTTATTTCCTTCATTCACAAGCTAAGAGGTCTTCTGATTTCAGGAAGGTTTAATGATTGCCTTATCTGAAAATTAGTGGTATATAGTAGCATATCATTGGAACACGCTGACAGCTAAACCAATTTGTCTCATCCTTTTCTCTACCAGAGGCCCACAAAGAAAAGGCTGAATAGTGTGACCCATGTAATAAAAGCCTTTAGAAAGGAGGAAAAGATACATACCTTGGGTCTCCACAGTGGTTTTGGAGAAAGGAATGTGAGAAGCATGTCACTGGTTCCTGTGTTCCTGCCACGTAACTGTGATCATTAGCAGTTTGCTAGAGACTGTTCTGCAGGGCACAGGGTCATGACCAGTCCTGTCATCACCCTTACACTAGCAGACACTGACTTCCATCTACAAGGATAGGGAATAAGAATAAGCATACAGGTGACTTGCCAGAGGATAGACATAATGGCTACACCACAGCAGCAGTAGAGGTATAGCAGTCACGTCGGGCTAAGTGTAAGGAAGGTTTGCTTGTCTTGTTCATGGACACAAGGTTTTTCTCTTAAGTGTACGTAAATTGCTGCAGTTCTTTGGTTTGGGCTGTACACCAAGACATTTGAGGTGCTTTATTATTCCTGCTTTTTTAGTTATTTTGCCCAAGAACAGAAGGCTGGACATAATACAAGAACAATATATATTTTTTTATTTTGAAGGTTCTGATTTTCTGATTTGCTTTTGATGGAAATTTTGCTATCCAAGGTGTTTTCTCTAATAATCTGAAATGTTTCTATATGTAAACACACAAAAACCGTTTGTTGGATTGTAACCCAAGCAGCTGTGGTCAGATTCCTCTAGCAGAACCTGCCTGCTTCCAGAAAAAGAGCTTAATCCTTGGACTTGAGTGTAAACTTGATACCCAGAGATATTATTTCACATTTCTTATATAATTTACTTCATACAACAGAAATTCTGATACCTTAAAGTGCACTAATAACAATGCAGCTCAGTTTAATTTTCTGTTTGCTTCCCCTCCCAACCATAGTTGAAAACTGGAAAGGTATAAAGTGGGGCACTCGCATTTTGTAGAAAATTACCTAGCTGATTCAATATTTACAGCCTTTATTAACCTAACAGCGAGGGTGGAATAGCCAGTAAATCAACTGCAGGGTTGAAAATGTCAAAGTTGTGGAGCATAGTACCATAATTACTAAAGTACACCAGGTATTATTAGAATTTTGATAGTTCCCTTTTATGACAAGTATAGTAGTGAGAACAGAAAATATACAAAATTAATTTGTTTTCATGACAAAGATAGTAATGAAGTGAGATGATTACATGCAATTCACAATTTCAAAGTAGTCATTTCCCGATGGACTGGACCAGTAATATTGCTAGCTTAATTAAATCAGTAATAATCATTCCTCCTTCCTTCCTCCTTCTGCTTGAAAGAGGGAAAATTTAATGGAAAGGCAAGATGATTGCCACAATAAAAGTTGCCTTCAGGTTTGCACTCAAAAGAGTGATTAAACATTTTATTATATACTTTTATCCATGCTCTTGAACGTAACTGTTCCAGAGCTTGTGAGTTAATCGTTGGAAGAGACCTTGAGAATTGTTAAACACTTTTCTGAAGATGCATTACTCATGTTGCATGGGAAAATTTCAAAATGTTGTTTCTGTAAACACTACACCAAAGTCTTATTTTCCTAGAATACTAGTAGTACAGCTTTCCTGTATATTAATATTTGAGGATGTGATCAAATTATAATGTTTGGCCTTAACATATATTTATATTGTGAACTTACTGGTGCAGCATAACTGAAAGTTTTTTAAAATAACTGCCATCCAATTAAAATCATATTCAAAGACACAAAACTCCAGAAATTTATATTTTAATTAGTCAATTAGTAGCACCCATATTTGGTTACATTTTTACCATGGAATGTACAATAAAACCAAAGTATTTATTTATTTTATGCCACTAATGGCTATTAATTACAAATCAGGCCATCTCAGTGCTTTAGGTTTAGTATTCAATGGTACCTTCTTAAACAAGAAGGACAAAAGACACAGGAGAAATGGACAGTTGATCCAGTTTTCTTATCAAATCTTGGAAAATAGCTATCGCCAATTTGTCTTTCTTAAGATTTCCTTTATTTCTCTGCTGCCTGTTCTCTTTCTCAGGAACAAGAGCTACAAGAGAAGCCAATTTAATTCTGTCTCTGATTTTCTGAAGCCAGTATGAAGCTATGTGCCTTACAGGTTAACTCTTTTAGCATCATTCCCATCTGATTCTTGCTAATCAATTTAATAATTTTTTTTCACTAAGTTCCCCTGATGAACATCAGCTTCCGAGAATGAAAACAATTTGAAAAGCCTCCTAGGTTTTCTATTAGCCATTTAAATATCCTAATTATTAGATTTTTGTATCTGAGGTTCTTCTGTTAAGTTCAGCATGTCTTAGAAGTTGGAGACAAGGTTAATAGAAACAACCTTAAAAGACTAAGGTGCACAGTCACACTGCTAAAGTAATAGGCAGCAAAAAGTACCTTATCTAATAATATATCATCATTTGCTGTGGATGTTTCTAATGAGAATTCTTACCGATTTGTTCCAGTGCTATTAGATACATCAGCAAAAAATCTGGAAGAAAATATATGGACTTATTACTGAGAAAATGTACAAATGACACTAAAGCTGATTGAACAGTAAATAGTTATGAAGATAACTTGTGTATAGACTGGTCTAATTTGCTTTCTAAGGTGTTTGGGGTGGGGAGAGAAGGGAGAAGGCTATCGAGAAGGCTATCGGTGGTGAGTAGCTGCTGATGCTGTCCAGTCTGTGACAGGCTTTGGCTGGGCCAGGAGAGGGTGCACCCATGCCTGCTGTGTGGCAGCTGTGGCTGCTGTGGTCTGTGGGAACAACTGTCAGGGGTCTTCCCTGGTTTTGGCTGTGACAGTCAGGGGCCATGCGCTGCATCTGCCATGGGAATTAAACACCACAGTATCTCCTCTTCCCCACTGGTGCTAGCTTGCTACATCTGTACACAAATTTGCTGTTTCTGATAGTTACTGAGGTAATCCTGGCAATATTTGGCATTGCTGATGTAGGTACCTCAGTGCTACTGGCTTTGCAAAACTTGACTCTACAGAAAACCTGAGTGCTCCCTTCTGAGTGCCTGTGAAGTCTCGCTGTTTCTGCCCCACTACTCTGTAAAGCACCTGCAAAATCCCTCAGCCCTCACAGTGCTTTCCCTAAAGGTGTTATACCTCTTGCTTTGTCCTCCCTCCTGTGCAGCGATTTCTCACATCATGTCCTGCAGTTTTCCATGTTTGTGCTGTTCGTTAAGCCTCAGGTCAGGGGTGGTCACTGGCTTGCTCATCTGCCTGCAGTGCTAACAGGTTAAGAATAACTCTATTTTAAAGATACTGAAGATATATAAGGCCTGGCTGCCTTACAAATTTTTCCTCATTTACGTAAACCTGGGTGTGGGCAATGCTGTCATTTGTCCTCTTTAACTGCTGCTAAAGAGCCTCTTATTACACTACCTTTATTGCACCTGGAGATTTTCACCTGACATGCTACTTGCTATTTGCAAAAGCTGTAGTAATTTTTGAATATAAGATATAGTCTGAATCCCTCTGTGAAATCCAGGCTTTGGGTTAGAGCTTTACCTGTTAATTTTTTACAACTTCAGATAATCATATAAATAAATGCAACACAGTTTGTGAGAGTACATCAGGACTTTAATGAAAAACCAAGCAGAGTTTTCACTTATCTAGTAACTTTCTATTTTCCTAGAAGAAATTGTTTCTGTCAATATTTTATGCCAGGGATGAATGGTAGAAGGAGGTGAAGTCTAATCTAAGCAGATGGTTGTCAAAAACTGCACAGAAACAGAGAATATAAAAAGAAATAGAAGAGTTTTCCCCATTTTGTTTTGATGTCATGAATAGTGAATAAAAGATGCATTACAGACAAATGAAAAATAGTAAAAATTAAGTAAAGCAGGAAAAAAAAACCCAAAACAACAAACCCAAAGAAAAAGTTGCTGAAAAGTATTTTGTAGACAAATTTGTGTGGTTACTCTTGTCAGACAAATAAGCTGCTCTCAGTTATACATCTGATTGTGGATGAAATTCTAAATGTTAGCTTAGATCCTTCTTTCCTGTTAGCTCAAATCTGTCTTTCCAATTATGGACTTCTTGTTAGATAGTCTTCATCCTAATACTTGGTCTGTGCTGGAAAATCATATATTGGCACTGTCTTTTTGTATTTAAAGGAGTTTCTAGATAAGAGATCTGGATTAATTATTAGTTATGTAATGGGAAAGTAGACAAGGTAAATAGAAAATTGAACTAATGGAAAAGTATGCATGTACCAGTCTTTTTTAAAATAGTGTTTGAGTGCTTTGCAATCTTTGTCTGTGCAGATGTGTATATATTGTATTCCAGTGTTCACACATACAAGAGTAATTCCTTAATGGAATCTTTTTAATAAATGGATTAGCACTACACAAGCAACTCTTGGTGTCACTGCAGATTGTGTTTGTGTGTTCAGGTTACACAGGTTACTTAACCTTGCACCGGAGCAGAATTTAACTGGCTTACAGAATACAGACAGGCTGCAACAGGCATTTCAAGTCAATGTCTTTGAACTGTATTAAACTGAGGGTCTTCACTGAATCAGATTAATAAATCATTACATACTACATACATAGTACTATTGTGCTATATATAGTATATATAAAATGCACATAATGTAATACTACAGAAATTACAATAATTTCACAGTATGAACATTCTTTAAAAACAAAGGAACATGATTTTTTTTCTCCAGATTATTTGTATCCAAATTTCATTTTGAAGGGTAGCTTTACTTTTTTCCTCATTCTTTCTGGCCTTCTGGAATAAAAGCATTAAATCCACAGTCTGTTCCCAACTATTACTTCAATTACTAATGCCTCCTATTCAAAAAGTAGAGATGCTTCACTTTATACAAAAGTATTCATGTTCTAAAGTCAGAGGTTAATTTGACTACTGAAAACGTGTACACAGCTTTGGCAGCCTAACAGGTACTTTGAGCTCTTGTAAACTGATTTATACTAGCAAGGATAAAAATTATAAGGGTTACTAATCTTCATGCTGAAATCATTAAGATAATTACCACCAACTTTTATTATCCAAGTATATCAAGGGAAATGTTGTTGCATCCTGGAGCAATGAGTGAAAACTGAGTAGGTGTGTACCAGTCTGTGTTTAAATGGCATGTTGAAAAATGCATACTGAAGCTGGTGCATGTGCCTTGTGGCATTACATACCCTTCCCATTTGTAAACTCAAAAAGTGTCTATATGAAGTGAAATATTCCCCCTCAAGAAGTTCCAGGTATAGATCAGACTAGGTGAAGTGAGCATCATGAGAAAATACATTGGAAGAAGAGCTTGTATAAGTAAACTATGTATTTAAGAAGTGTCTGTTGGGTGTGAGACCCTTGCTATTAGGGCATTCATTCTGCATAGATGGGGATTAGAGGTGGGAATTCAGTAGTGAAAAACAAATAACAATAAAGAAAACTTTAAACTGTTTAGAGTAGTTGGAAAAGGGTGGTTTTACTTGCATGTTAATGCTGACTGCTTGCAGACAACTGCTTCCCAAATTGGAAGGATGCATTGAACAAATGAGCAGCAAACTTCTAAGTTTCATCTGTCCAGCAAAGGAAACATATCACTTCTGCTTTCAGGCCTGCACCTCAGATGCTGTGATTCATCTTACCAGTGAATCACAAAAATGAAAGGCAATGAAACAATGACCCCCCAAAATACAAATAGACATAATTCCTGGAGATTTTCTTAGTCTGGGTGATTCAAAGCCACACTTGTACATGAGACCCAAATTTCCCCTCATTTCATAGCCTCACATCAAGCAGCTAAGAATGTGATTTCTTCCCAGAGTGGTGTGCTGTTGCTTTGCAACACATGGGAGAGAACTTTTTGAAAAGTGTCTGTGCTTGGATGAGATGCACAATTGCTTTAATGGCTATGAGTTATGGCAAAATAGAAATACAACACATATAAACGCTACCACTGTGCATCTCTAACAGCTGAGGCAGTCCAAGTCAGCCACCCACATGCCTAGAAAACAGAGGAATCTACTAATAAGTTATTACAATATAGATGTTTTCAAGACTACTGTTATTATAATCAGACTTTTTAATGAGTTCCTCTCCTTTCCCCCATACATGTCCTCTGTATTTGAGAAGACTTCCTTCTTACAGGAAGGCCCACTTTTATATTAAAAGCTCCCTCATCCCACAAAGCTGTAAAAGTCAGGATGATTATGCCAATGAAAAGAATCTTCCGTACACGCTGCCATACCCTTAGCTGGTGTAAATTGACTTAGTGTCATTGACTTTAATGGCCCTGTGTTTGCAAAACATTTATGTCAACTGTGAATCTGAAGCACTGTATTAAATTCATTACAATGTGAGCTAAGTATCCAGGGACTATATTTAGACTTTATATGATCCTGTGTAAATATGTAAGGAAAACATTTCCAGGAAGCTCCCCATTTAGCCTTTTAAAGAGGTCCAATTACTCTGTATTTCATTAAAATTACCTACTCAAAGAATTAAGGAAAGGAAAATAAACAACCCTTGGGGCTCATGTTTGTGATGTGTCTGCCACAGAAAGTCACAGGAGATACCTTGATGTCCTGTGTAATTGGAAAGATTTTTTGCCTTAGTGAACAGAGTTCAAGCTTTTGTTCACGATGAAGAAGGAATATATGGTGGTCTCACAAATATATATAGTATCATGAAGCTCAAATAGATAGCCAAAACAACAAATCCCCTGAGTTTAAGAAAGGAACAGGGAAAATAGAAGTGAGTTTATTGGATATGGCACATTTCTGTGGTTTACTTCAGCTTTTTGGTTGTAAGGGATGTCTACAAGTCTAGTGCTTTAGACCAATGTAAGTAAAGGATGTGTGGGTACAGAAACGTCTGACAGATGAGAAGTGCCTGGGGGATCTAAGGTCAGAGGATAGCTGACTGCTCATACATTATCTACTAAAATACATAATAATTGACATTTTAGTCTTTACAAAATTAGTGAAAAGCACATAGGTTGCCAGGTCTGGACAATATATAGATTCCCGAATGCAACTGTTAAGATTTTAGAGCTAGTATTGAATGATCTTTCTATTAATGAATGAGATATTGGGGACTGCCTAATTTTAACTGCTGCATGAAAGTTGGAAATTATAAGAAAATAAAAGCAGTGAACTTTTACACAGAAACACATTAAGTCTCTGGAACGAATAATGGTACTTTTGAATTACATGACAATTTGGATATTTCCTTGTTTTTACAGAATGCTTATGAAACTTAAGCAAAAAAGAGCACAACAAATGCTTCATGGGGAAGCACTCCAGTCAAATGGATAACAAAAGAAAACATATCCAAGCCAGATGATCATTTCAGACCTTAAAAACAATTAAAAGCCATTATGGTAAAAGTAATCTCTGCAGCATTCTGAGCAGTATAGAAAAACCCTAAAGATGCTGCAAGTCATACTCTACGTTGCAAGACCTAGACTGTGACTAAGGCTTCCAAGAACAGTTGACGGTCAGAGGTGAGGTGTAATATCTTGACAGAAAGTAATTGAGTCAAACGGAAAGTTCAGGTCTTTGTGCTTTCCTTTTCAGTTTTCTCTGGATTTTCTCCTCCTGTGTCCCTATCTGAATGTGAGAGACAGGACCTGTGTGTGTATGGACTCTCATAATGTCTGTAAGTAGGGGAGAAGGGAAGGGTTTGGTTTCGCACCAGTATTTGGGCAGCGTTTTGCCACTCTTGTCAAAGTATGTTAAAAGATGGTACAGGAAGTAGTTCCCATTTGGTAGCATAAGAAGAAAATGTCTGATAGTTTGCTGTGTATGAAAAGAGCTGCTGCACGCTTTCCAGTTGCAGCCTCAACCTTTCCTTCAAAAGCTGCTTGCTAGATCTCTGCTAATGCCAGCAACGTTCATTAAATGAGGGTTTGGGGATGCAGTTTCATGCATGGTAAAGCAGAAATACGTTGTTATCTTTGAAGGCTTTTTGGGGATTGGGGTTGTTTGGCTTTTTTTTTGTAATCCGTCTGACAGTCAAGATGTCTGTGTTTGAGGGAATAGATTTGCTATATTCCAGTACACCTGTGAGTTGTTCAGCCAAGATTTCCATAGCCTAGTAGGACTTGCATGCACTCAACTGGGTAGAATATTTAATGAAAAATACTGCTTTTGACTCCCTAAGCCCCAACCATCCTTATCATGCTGTACTGAATAGGAAAATAGGACAGAACTTGATTTTTCAGTCAGAATCATAACTATGTGTGCATGTAAAGAAAGGACATTACCTTTACACCAACCTGCGAGTTTATACTCACAGTTTCCCTTACACTGGGGCACACTGGTAATACTGAATGTGTTACTGAATGTCCTCACAACAGTGCAAAGTAGCTATTGCTGTTTGCTTCTTGAAGACTTCAGTTTCAGAAATCTGCGGCTGTTTTTAACTCAGATCTTCTAGGAAGCCACAGTGCTCACAATGCTGAAACCACGCAACTGCGCTGCACAGTCTGTGTACAATTCAGAGGTGAAATATCACCTCTGCTTCCCTCCTGTGTCCAAAAATATTTTGTCCTGGAAACTCCTGCTGGAATGACTCATCTGTATCACAGAATACAAGAGTCATTTGGTTGTGATGCCCAGAGTTTTTTTAAGTGTGTGTCATATGATTTTTGTCCTTGATATTTGTTGAAAGAAAAGATTGCTGATCCAGTTCAGATCATGCAAATGTCTAAATATCCTGTTGCCTATGATTCAGAAGCAGTTTTTACCGAAGGCATCCTACTAGTGGCTGCAGGTGATAATTATTTATATGATTCTGGAGGCTTATGGGAAAACTGGATGAATAACAATTTAAGTATGTTGTTAACCAATTTCTTTATGTAATTGCAATATTTTTGCATGCCAAATAGCTGGGTAGTGGCATACCAAATTTTATAAAGAAGTTACTCTCTTCCATCTGAAAGTATCATGCTTTTCAGGCAACACTACCCATAGAAAACTTCAAGAGAAAAAATAAAATAAAATAAAACAGTCATATTCTTCTCAATTATAATTGGAACCTGTCAATTTTAAAAGAAATATAGGCTTTGTGCATGCTATCAAAAGATTTAGCCTGAAAATCTTCAGGATAGATTGATCTGAAATGCTTTTAAGACACTTTCAACTGCATATGTAGTAATTACCATGCAGATATAATCCTAGAAATACAATCAAAGAATTCATACTAATTCCAGGTGTAAAGAAGCATCAAGTGTGTGAGTAGTTTTATCAATGTCAGTGTGACTTTTCATGTAAAAAGGTAAAACTAGATCTTAATTTTTCTTATCTTTTTTGTAAAAATAAATTCAATAAGTTGTTGATGAACATTCTGAAAAAATAAAATGTTTCAAGTCTAAGATTTACTGTGAACTGTATTTTGAGGTATCTTGCAGATATTTTGACAGATGGCTGTGGCAAGAATGCTAACATGTAGATTGTAAAACTAAAAATGGGGAAAAAATGAAAGAATTTTAACTTTCAATAATTTGTGGTTCACAGTATCAGTTACCAAAGCATGAGAATTTTATAAAGCCGGTTTCACAAAATGAGTTTGTTTTTTTTTTTAAATAATTCTGGAAAGTTAGCACAGTAAACCACATTAAGGCTGATTTTAAAACAGCAACAAAATACTTCTTTAAAGTATCATAATACAAAAATTACATTTTACCGATTTTATTTTTTTAAATCCAAGTTAAGAAGTTGATTTTGCTAACGTTTCTTAAATGATGAAATGATCTCTGGGATTTTAAACTGTTTGCTTTCTTGACTTTTAAACCACACTTTTAATTGCCAAGAATAACAAAGAACAGCAAATATGGTAGATAATATAGCTTATTCTGGGCAAAATCCAGCCTTGAAGGTAGGTTTGTCTTTCAAAGAGGGGGAAAAACAATTAAATGATGCTTTCACTTTACTAGGCTGATTAGAAGCAATTCAGGTGCCTTAAGGGATGTAAAGTTTTAAATCTATTGATTAAATTTGCATCTCTTAATTTAGAAATGTTCATCCATGTGGAGTGCAACCCAAGCAGCAGAATCTTTCACTACTTAAGTATTGGGTTTTAATATGTCAAATGTACTAATTAAAATTTATCTTTCTTAGATTGCATTTTAAATATTAATATTTGCTCAAATTTTAACCACTGACATCTATAATATTTTGCAGGATTATATGAGTCATCACATTACTCCAATAGATGAAGAAAGAAAGAGGAAGTAGCTGCTTTCAGTACAGAAGAACGTGAAGACTGTGCTGTGTACCATATAAATGCAGAAAAGGTCAAAAAGACTCTTTTAGTTGAATGTGACAGTTCTATCATTGCATGATACTGACCACATCCAGTCTTGATTAGTTCATTTCATAGTAGAGAGTCATGAATAAATGGGTTGAATAAAATGCTTCTGGCATTATGTCCCTTAGAGTTGCAGTCTGGCAGAGCTGTGCTATGTGTTCACCTGGTTTTGTAGTGAGTTCATGCTCAGCAGCACCTGTTTGGAGGTTCTTCCTGGCAATCTTAGACACTTTCATGATTAGAGAATTATTCTACATCGTTTAATCTTGGCTATTTAGATCTGTTTTCCTTGGGACAAAGACAGCATGGCAGAATTTGACTTGCATTTAATCTCTTCAAGACCTTTCAGATGTTTCAAGATTTGCAACATTATTGCCTTTTGAGGTACAATTACTCCCTCTCTTTGGAACCAGAGAGTTGGAATGTTAAGGTTGTGGGGCTTTTTTTAAGATGATAGGGCACATTTCAAATTATTTAATATGAAGTAAAACATTACTGCCCTCACCTAAAGAAGGAAGGCAGTACAATTATCCCAGTTTAATAAGTAATCAAATATACTTAGCTGTCAGATGAACCCAGGTCTTTTCCAAAAGTGAGGCATGCAGACTCTGAAAGAACCATCTAAATGCATACAGTAAGTTATTCAAGTATAACTGTCTTTTCCAGGCCTTTATCTTGATTCTCTGTGCAGAAACAATTGACTCTTGGAATGTATTATATGGATATAGTGTGTTCTATACAGATAAGGACAGTTTAAATGAATAAAATATAAATGAAGACTGTATTGCATAAGAAATTAAGAAGTGTGTTGCTCACCATCACACAAAGGAGGTATGAAGAACAGAATATATAAAAAGGCATAGAACATTTAATGAAAATTATAGTGGACATTGGTAGTGTTCATTCTTTACCAGTATCACCCAAAGAATCTTACTGTTACTGAAAGATTCCTATAATGGATAGAGAATAAAGATCATAGAATCATAGAATGGTTCGGATTGGAAAGGACCTTAAGATCATCTAGTTCCAATCCCCCTGCCATGGGCAGGAACACCTCACACTAGAGGCCTGGCCATGAATACTGCCAGGGACGACGCATTTACCACTTCTTTGGGCAACCCGTTCCAGTGCCTCATCACCCTCACTGTAAAGAACTCCTTCCTTATACCTAACCTGAACTTCCCCTATTTAAGTTTAAACCTGTTACACCTCTTTTTCTATCACTACAGTCCCTGATGAAGAGTCTCTCCAGCATCCTTGTAGGCCCCCTTCAGATACTGGAAGGCTGCTATGAGGTCTCCATGCAGCCTTCTCTTCTCCAGGCTGAACAGCCCAAACTTTCTCAGCCTGTCTTCATAGGAGGCTCTAGCCCCCTTATTATCCTCATGGCCCTCCTCTGGACTTGCTCCAACAGCTCCATTTCCTTCTTATGTTGACGACACCAGAACTGTACACAGTACTCCAAGTGAAGTCTCGTAAGAGCAGAATTGAGGGGCAGGACCACCTCCTTCTACCTGCTTGTCACACTTCTTTTGATGCAGCCTTTTGATCCAAAGAATAATGTTACAAGATAAAATACATAGCAATTTATGTAGGTAACAGGTAAATAGCAAAGCTTATTAGAAAATTAAATGTGTTCTTTGCCTTCCTGCCCTCTCAGCTCTTTGGTGATAAGACAGCAGTTATTTAGATGTCCTTATTTAATGTAAAATGAATTAAGTTTATTTATTTCCATTGACTGTAAAGGGCATCCAGCCAACTAGCTTGAAGGTACATGCCTATATTGCACAGGTCAATACTTGGTAGATGAAATTATCTCCTATAATCCCAATTAACTGAACACAGACCCAAGATCAATCACCAGTTTTGGGGGAGCTCAGAAATACAGAAAAGGAAGAAAAGCCAATCTTCTGCTGCCGCTTAGTGAAAGGCTCAGACTACGCCTAGATGCAGGGTGGATAGACAGGTCTTGAGTGTAGCTGTGCATGCTCAGCATTTGACTGTCCTTATGTTGGAAAACCTTGTAGCGATGTCAGCAATGGGCAGACATGGGAAAGGCATTTCTTCTTTGAAAGGTCTGATGTTGCATGTGCTATAGGATTTCAGGAGACTCATGGTTGGTTAGCCAGGGTTATTCTGAGAGCACTGGCATGTCACCCTGCCTTGAATCCACCTGGGAGTCAGATGAGAGCTGGGCCAGATGCTATGCCTTTGTCTCTTTGCAAACTTGGACTCTGTAAAATCATATAGGCAAAAGTGAGCATGGGCGTGATACTTCAAAGCCATGCTTCTATCACTGTACAATCTAAAACAGAGTTGCTGTGATCTCAGGTGGACTTCACTGTGCATTTATATTCTGTTTAAACATACTTTGTATTCAAACAAACAGCAATGTAGATTTTATTGCTATCGGAAAGCACAAAATGGAGAATTCAACCTAAAAGACACTCCAACTTCTTTCATATTTAGCCTAAAATGAATCTTTTTTAATGAAAGGTTTGGCTGAAGGCTTGAAGTACATGTGAATGATACATTTCTCCCAATCATAACATTCATTATTTTCAATCGGTAATATGCATGTTTCATTTAAAACATACATAAGATGCTCAAACCCCTTGATTACTGAGAAATTCTGTGCAAAGAATTTATGATATATGTTTTCAGGCTTGTCAGTAAAGCCTAAACCCCTGCTGTGCTCAAGCTTATATCACATGCTGTATATGCTTTTCTAGGACACACCAGCAGAATAAGATATTATGACCCAGCTTTACCTTCCTGTATTTAGCACTTATCAAACAAGCCATTTATCCTATACTAAAAGCAGTGATGGAACAAAAACCAGTAATGGATAACATCACAATAAAATAGAGTTGCATTTAGAGCAAATAACAATATGTAAGTAATAGCTTAAAACACGACAAATAGTCACTCAGATCACAGGTGTGACTGCTGACTGGGGAGCAACAGTTGGTTATATGGACACTCTGCAGTTATGTGATTAGAAGAAAACATTTTTAAATGCTGAAAGCTGTATTTGCATTCTTGTTCAGTACCTTAAAACACTTCCTAATTTTTAGAAAAAAAACAAACCCAAACGCATGTCTGCTGAAAAGCGAATTTAAGAAGCTGAACATTTTCCCCAAAATTGAATTACAGATGATTAGCAGATAGAACCTGGCAACAGCATCACTGATGTGAAAGAGGAAATGTTTTCCAAGAAAGCAATATATTTAGAAAAAAAGGAAGAGATGTAGTAGACACAGTAAGGATTCTTTCATGTAAAGCCCACCACATATTTGTACATTGTGGGTGATATTCACCTGGTTTATCTAACTTGTGATCTGTGTTTCAGCTGCTGTATGGATAAAGCTTTGGTGTCCTCAAGAAAAACAACAGTAGTTCTGTTTTGGTGATTCCAGCTCTCTCTAGTCTTATCACCTTGCCAGAGAGCAGGAATCCAAAAATCTCTCAGGTTTTGTATGCTATAATTTTGCAGAGAATTTGAGCGATTAAAAAAAAAAAAAAAAAAATCCTTAAATTAATTTAAAATACACCAAAGCAGTTTCTGAGCAATTTTTATACCCAATCCTTATTTTAAAATTGCAATATATATGCTTTATATACTAGAGATTGAAAGGAGATATCATAGATGCAGTTTTGACTCTCCCTTAATGTAGGACTCTAATTTTGATAACCAGATGTCTTAACCCTCTAACTTTCTGTATCTCTCTCTTTCTTACTACTGTATCTTATTTATAGTCTCATTTTTTAATCTAAGTTTTCATTTTGTTCTCTGTTTTCATTTTCTTCAATCACATGCAAATATTTCCATTACCTCAGAGAAGGCAAGGCTTTGATAATTCTGTCTGATATAGATTTCCTCTTCTCATTATGTTTCTTCTGAAGTCTAACAAACAAGAAATACTGTCATTTAGATAGTTACTAGATCCAAGTAAGTGTCAATGCTCCCAGCAAACACAGCTGGTAGCATGGTAACTCTGATGGAGTATAAACGACTCTCTGGTATAAATGAAGCCATGTTACTTACATCCATCTTAACTTACTACATTTGAGCCAGTTACAAAATTGCACTTGTAGTCATGACAAGCTTTTATTAATTTTACTTTGGTTTAATAGTTTTCAGCTCAGACACCAAGAAAATGATCCAATTACTTAGATGAATTGCTTATGTAGACTTAATTCTAGACTATCAATTTATGCTGTCTAAACACCTGTAGCAAAATCTTGTTCTGCTAACTTCAAACAACTTAGTGCTACAGAGTTCAGTGGAAATGGTGGATGTATTAAAAGTATTTGAGAAAATGCACAATATGCTTTGAAATACTTGCTGACTTCAGAATTTCTGTACGTATTCTGAAACAGGATCTTTTGATCGATTTACGTTAAAAGATCCCTGTGAATTACAGAGTTGGAAAGTTACCTGGAACAGGAATTATTCTGTAAACTAAGGCTAGTCCCTTTCTCATCCCAACAAGCTGTGTGAGAATCCTGTTTTCTTCTTTTCAAAACGTAGGAATTTAGTGACATAGGAACACTGTAGGAAGAAGGTCTGTAGGACACAAGTAAAAATAATGAAGGTAATTGAATGTACCTTAAAAAAAAAGAAAAAATATAAAAAGTTATGAGGTGGAGATCTTGTATAAAGCAATGCACACAAAGTGGGTGTAAAGAGGCAGGTGCCTGGAAAGTGATGATATTTTAAATGACAGTGGAAAAGCACATGTGCACTTAATTTTTTCTTTCAGAGGTGCTCTTCTATTCTTTCTCTGGTTTGTATTCACAGATCTCCAAAATGACAGTTATTTCTGTGAAGCCCAAGCATTTCCCAAAGTAGAAAGATATCTTGAAATAATTTGCATTCATAAACTTAAGTCTCTACCTTACTTAAAGTCTGAGTCAAGTACTTTTGCTCCTGACACTGCATGGACACAAGTGTTCCTGACCACGAGCATCTGCAGTTCATGGGCACTTCACATGAAAATCAGCATTGGGCAATAAAGCAAACTTTCCCTGCCAAGTTTGTTCAAACTTTTCAATGCTCTTGGTTCCCTCCTTACTCTGTGGTTTCCAGAGAATGAATAATTTTTTATTTTGGGGGTGTCTGTTTCCTGCTTGTGGTGACATGAGGTGGTGCAATACAAGCCCAGTTTCAGCTGGGTAGGAAGACAGGAGTTTCCAAAGACAACATTTTTGTAGGTGGATTTCTTACTTCTTTCTTCTCATATATCCTTCAGGGTCCAAGATTTTGCTAAACTTTTTCCTAAAAGTGGAAGTTTCCATTATGCTGCATATGTCGACAGAGTCATGCACTGTGGATGCTTTACCTTTGTAACTCTCTCATTAATCCTCTGTGACATGCAGGGAGTTGATCACAAGGAGGCACTCCCTCCTCTGAAGACCGGTGCTCAGCTCCTCAAAAGTGTTTATATGTTCCCACTGAAACGATAGGAAATTAATTGCCTTAATCCATCTGGACTCATATGTTGTGCTGTATTGGCCATGTTGAAAATAATGGGACCACGTTTTAACAGTATGCTTTTAGGCATGTGTGAAAACCATGGGCAGCTCTCCAGGTACTTGGATACTGCAGTGACAGAGGATACATAAGCACTTGCTTAGACAGGCAATTGAACAGATTTCAAAAGCAAGGCCTCCAAAATGTATCTTTTATAATATATTGCTGTTTTTAAACAGCTTGTTGGTGATAGATTTTTAAACCTGCAGCATATGAATAATGCACATAAGAAAATGTTGCACAGTAATGTTGATTCAGTAACACTTTGTATGCTCATTAGCTAGTGTGCATTAGAATTGAACTCTTACATGTGACAGCCACATGAATGCCAAATGAATCCATTATGATTAATGCTGTTACAATGAATACTAAATGAATTTTTAATGACTGAACACTTACCATTTTTTCTTCCCGTTGATACTGTGGCAGGCAAAGTTTTGATTCTTCTTAAAAATTGAATTTGAAGCAGTGATATGAATGGCTTGTTGTATTGTAACATAGAATGTGCTCAGCTGGTGCAGAGTCATTCTCCAAGACTCTATGACAATTTTGTTGACTGTTTAAAAAAAAAGCAACAGGTAAAGAAACTGTTTTTCTAAAAACTGATAATGAATGAAGAATTATTCCCTTGCACCTCTTGTAAGATTCACTTAGCCGTGATCCACGGATACTAACCAGGCATCACAGGAAAGGGAAATGGGGATGACTGCTAAAGCAGTAAGTCATTTTTATTTATTTTTATTTTTGAAAACTGTGGCTCTGGAGTGGTAGAAAAATAGATTTTTTTGTTTTGTTTTGTTATTGGATTGAATGCTACATGAATAAACAAAATATTCATACTTTAAATACAAACTTCATTCTTTATTCAAGCGATCAATGCTTCCACCAGGTTTCTTAGCCTTACAGCACTATTCAGCTGCAGGGAGCAGTTGTCATTAATGCTACTGTATTATCTTGTATGCATAGTAATTTGTTTTATAAATGGCCATGGACCTATCTGGAGAAGTGTTTACTGGTGACTTCAAGAGTTCTACAGCCAGGTCCACACTGAAAACACCATCCCGTCTAACACAGAAACCCTTGGTGCAAAGGATACAGCCTCATCTCAGACTTCAGACATTTTTATATTTCACAGAGAGGCAACTAAAACTAAAACCACATCTACTGAGCTTCTGGAGGACACAGGGCAGGACTGTGTTAACAGTTGGAGATACTTATGTAAAGTCATTTTCACTGTGCTTTCATGAGCTATACCAAATGTCCTGTGAGCCACACGCTTCTGGACTAGTTGATCTAGTCTGACCTAGGTTGTAAGAACTTCAAGAAAAAGAACACAGGTTTGCTCCTGAGTTCAGTATCTCCAAGCTGTCACTCCTTATCTTTTACTTTTCTTGGAATTCAATCTCTAAATTGGTATAAAAAGTTATAGTGTTTGTCTCTTTATATTTATTGCAAGAGACTATAAAAAATAAAATTATATGAGCAAGAATAAGCGGTTGCTGGCCAGGTATTCTGCAAGAAACTGCTGTAAATTAGGAAGAAAGTTGTGTTCCATAAATAACAGACTAACTGCAGAGAGCACCAATGCCACTCTTCACAGCAGCAGCAGAAATGCATGGTGGTAACAAGAGAGGAGAGAACTACTGGGGTTCTCCGGCAAAAGGAATGAGAGGTCAGACCTGGCTGCTCCTGTGCATTCCATTTACACCCCTGCCTTCTCTCTTCCCTCCTGCAGGCTTGCTCAGGGATTGTTCTGGGGTACCAAATACTTCGATGGGTGGGGAGGGAGGCAATTATTGCCCATGTTTGCTTTAGACACTGGGTGAATTTTAACCCAAAATGAAAGCAAGCACTTTGTGTTTCAGCCATTGAGGCTTTCGAAGTGTAATGTTTCTAACATCTCCCTTTTTGCCCTTACTTCCCTCAATATGCTAACTGATTCACGTATCTATCATGCTATAACTTTGATGGTTTTTCTGTTTTTTTCTTCTCATTCCCCTATTTTACTAAATTCTTCCTGAGAGCTTTTCCATCATCCAAAATAATGATTTCCTAACGTCTTCTTTCCATGGCCAATGTAAGCAATGTAAGACCTCAAACTAGGTTATTTTCTTGAAAAAGTAAAATAAAGATTTAGGTTCCTCCAACTAAATTTGAAATTTGTCCAAACAGGAACATTCATGACATGGATGAGTCAAAGTCCTGGTTCACAGGTATTAAATGAGTAGAACCAAATCAGGAGGTACTCTCGTGATCCTGCTTACACGGAAGAAAATTATAGTCTCATTTTAGTACTACAATAAGCATCTATTTCCATCAGATAATGCATATTAACTGTAGATTGAGTCTTTTTACATAGAGCATGCAAGACATGGGTCTGAGGAGGTTGCAATCTGAATAGACAGATACACCTGACAGGACTGTTTTATAAAGGTGAGGACTTTGCACAAGGTCACAGAAAAGTCTACTGCTGAGCCAGACCTTGCCCTTCTCAGACCTTGTCCCATGTCTTATGCATGAAATCGCCACTCTCTTCTTATGCCAACTCCAGGCATTTTTCTAACACAGTTTAAATTTAGTCGCTGTTCTACATTGCAGTGTTTTGGAAAACTGCAGTTATGGGTGGACCCAGGGATATGTACAAGGTGCATACCTTGGGTAAATTTGGGAAGAGCAACTTTTATTTATATGTACCAGAAAGTGCTTGTAAACTTCCCCTGCAGAGTTATTTTGGTCTGCTAGCACAAATTTGTCAGCTGCTGAGAGATATTTCTGTGAGCTGAGAGGAGGATGCTTTTCTGGGCTGGAGCGACATGGGCGCAGACCAGTGGACTTCCCACTCTGGGGGCTCCTGAGGACAGGCAACCTCTAAGCATCAGCAGGGCTTCTCTCTCAGGTCTGGGTTTTGGGCTGCTGATCAGCCAGCACTGGCAGCGCAGCTCTGAGAGAAGCACAGCAGGTCAAACATTGGCATTTGTTTTCTGGTTTAGCTTTATTTTCATAGAGGGATGAAGCGATTAAGAGATCAGTGGAGCTACCCTGAATTTTTGAATATTTATATCATGCTCACTTCCCCTGACAGTGCGCCTGTGCCTTTTCAGGGGCTTATAGACACTTAACAAATGCTCTTAGTATTATCTTCCGCTTTTATGCCATGTGCTTTATTGCGCTCTTTAACTTTCAAACATTATTTAAAATACTATTGATTTGGACATCTTGTTAGGCCTCCTCTAGTAATATCTGTTTCATATTTCAAGTTTTTCTCTTAAAAGATGACAGTGTTCCACCCTATGGTGAAGTTGTGTGTCTCCTGGCAAACAAGAAGAGATTTAAATAAACCAGCCAGACAAATCTTGGGTATTCTATGTTACATCTAATGGTGCTATTGGTTTGCTGACTGTTTTCCTCTTCTTTTTTTTTTAGAAACGAGCTGGCTCTGCTATCATAATTTGCAGTATTGATTCAGAAGCTAGCAACTCTGTAAATCTTTAAGTTCCATACTATCACTTTTCCTGTTAGCTTATATAGAAGGAACTTAATTTTCCACAACTTTCACGATGTTGTATAGCAATTATGAGAATGATTTTAACTTAGAGTGTAAAGTAGTATCTACTTAAACTTAGTACTTCTTGTAAATTGTGGAATCTTCTCTTCTGAGACTGGAGTTTTCAACATTTTCTCTTGTGGGACAATTATTTCTTGGTTAAGTACATGGAAAAACACATAAGCTGCTTTTGAGGAAGGGGCAGGAGAGAAATGTGCGTTGCTCTTCATTAACAAATGGCCGAGCCTTGCTATGGGCAAAATAAAGTCCTTTGCTGCATTCCAGGTTAAAGGTGTTGGGAGGTATATGTCACTCGGTTCTTTTAAGCTCTAGAGTTACTATAGCTTTCTGTACCCAGGTATAAGTGAGCTCCAGGGAACAAATAAAAACCCATTTTATGCAGGCAAGTGGTAAGAGATGGATGAAGATGAAGAATGAGCAGAAGCATAATTCACCATTATACCTGATGGCATAATGACATTGATGTTTCTCGGCTCAGATATCACCCCGGGTACATATATATGTCACTTGGTTTCTGTCCAGCATGATGGAAAGTCTGTGAGGGATATTATGACTTTTTAAGTAACTATCTCTCAACCAGGTTGCTTTTGAGGCAATGCAATTACATGCTTTTCTGCCCATGGGCTTGATAGCTAACTGACACTCCCCACCTCAGCCAGATGAGCGATCAGTTAAGGATGACAGCATTGCACAAACAGTTAAGTTAGTCCTGTATCTTGTCTGTACTGGGGTGTGTATCAGCTTCACCTCTGAGGGAGAGGAGCCTGTGAGCCCCTGTGGCTAACACTACCTTTCTCAAATTGCTGTGGTGCAGATGTCAAATACCTAGTGCCTCCTACAAGGTGTAAATCTAGATTTTTCCCTCTGATTCACAAATAGTCAGTTCTAGTCTGTTCTTTCTAAATCTTGTCTAGATACTGATCATGAAGCTGTTGACAAGTGAGAAGAGCGGGCTGAATTTCAGATAGTCTTAGATCTTAAATGTTCCTTAGCGATCTGACCTTGTGTTTCTTAACCCTTGTAAATCTATTTTTTTTTTTTTCTCCTAGTGGACCCATGCGAAACTATGCCTAGAGACAACGCATATGATTAAGAATTGCAGGACCAAGACTGTGTTTTTTGTGACACAGTGTAATGTTGCCAGTAGGTCACATCAATGCGTATAAAAAATGGAAAATCCCGATGTATATCAAGCATTGAATTTTCACAGTAAATCAACAAATCTAAGTCAGATCTCAATTACCTGCACAAGATGTACTCTTGTCGATGTTATTCAGAACATGCCTTTTATTGCCTTGCAAACATCTGAGAGGAATTCAGTTTTCAACAGCTTCAGGCTTTGGTATAGCATAATGGCTTAGTTTTGTAACAACAAGCTGAAATATCGACTGTCACAGAATTGACTGTCAAACTGAACTTTCTGGGGTTTGTTTTGTTTACAAATTAGAATTGTCTTCCCATTTTCAGCTCTGCAAACAATACCTGTGTTCTGAGAAATACATACTTTGAAAACTGTCTGTGTACTGCAACATGAAAAAGACTTCTCCTATATATATTGTGATTTAAATATAGGACTAAAAGGTACAAGTGCAAGCCACGGGGTAACTTACCTACAACATAAGGCATTTCTTCTGCCTTTGATGTATGAACATGTAAAGAAAGTGGCACTGAAGTATAATTTTAAAATAATCTAAACATGTTACAACAGACAACAGCATTATTTAAATATGTGATTAAATTTGCTGCAAATCTCCAATATGAATAAATAGATGCCTTTCAATGTCTCAAGAATGCAGTCATATGGGCAGCTCTTGCAAACAAGGTGCAAGTGCTATTCCTCCATTGCAACTCCTGGAACATCAGTCGTGCTGTAATACACAAGTATCAAAAAGTAAATATAAACTGATGTTGCATCACAAAGTTGAGCTTTTATTTATAGAAAGAATTAGAAACCTAATTATAAAAATACTTCCTTGTGTGTGAAAGGCCACTGATGCAAATGGAAGTTTCACTTGTTTTGGAGAACATTAACTGAGTAAAATCTCATTCTTTCTTTCTGAAATGAGACTTGACTTGGTTTGTGTAACATACTGTTTATATACAATTGTTTCATTCACATATAGGTCCAGCTTGATTGACAGCCCCTTATCATAAGGGCTGTAAGCACACTCTTTTAAATTTCAATCTATGGCAGTGTATCAAATAAGGTATGACTTTTCTGTCCAGTGCTTCAGGAGCATATTTAAAAAACAGACATCAGAAACAGATGTGATTTTTGACTGGTGTTTTAACTGAATATTTAACACCCTTGAGCATTTCTTCTCTATAACATTAGAAATAAATGTATCTGACTGCACTGGTGTATCAACCAGCAGCATCTAGATAGGGGGCAGTGCCAGTGGAGGAGGGTGACTTCTATTGTTTCCTTCAGGTTTAATCTGGGGCCAACATATTTTTTCTTCTACAACACTGTCTGGTTTGATCTGTGTCATTACTAGGGATTACTAGGAAGAACATGCATAGTTGTGCTGCAGCAAGCTGACAGGTCGCTGGCTCACGCAGTTCTCAAGCACTGTACCATAATTTTCCAAAGCAGGTTTCTTGAGGAGATGTAATATACCAAAAAAAGATGCAGAAACATATGGTAATCTTATCAAATGCCTACACTTACGGCTACAGGAGGAAAGGCTTTTTCAGAGGAGAGGATCCTGAAAGGCAATGCTTTATTGCACATCATCAGCTTGAGCCATCTAAATTTTTTCACAGTAGGAAATCTGATCTAGAGCATATGGTGAGTTCACATGCAAAAGCATGGTAGACTTAAAATGGCAGTTCTTAATTAGCAGCTTATTAGTGTTCAGGTGCTAGCCATGTTTAGCAACAGCATGAAGTATATGGGCTAGATTTTTACATCCAGAATGGAATTACACCTGCTTAAACACATTTTGCTACCTAAATTTGGATTGACTTTACTAACGATAGTAGAGGATACTGGGAGCTTTTACAATGCTAATGTACGCTATGCTTTTGAAATCCTTGAGCTATCTTTTGGACTACTGGAAACTAAAGCAAAAAATCTATGCTAATGTACTACAAGTGTTCTCAGGCTGCACTTTCTTTTCGCACATGTGATTTTTAGATAAAATATCTAAACTTGCTTGAGGTTTGACAAAGATAATTGCAGAACTGTTGCTAAGTGTTCTCTGTAAGCAATCTGTATTGTCTATACACACAATTACAATTAGAGAGTAAAAAAGAAAAATTACTTCTTCTTGTTAGATGTTTGAAATACTTTTTTCTAACATTGATTTTATCAAAACAAAGATCATGTTACTTATGATTTAGGCCTGTCACATGCACATCACAGATTAAGAATTATAGGATGAATAGGGATGGAAGAAATGTTACTGCCTTATAAAAGAGGTCCTGAAACACCATAAAGGTAGTATTAATGTAAAAAAGTCTTGGTTTGCCTGAACAGTTTACCTGCTAGTCATCTCTAGACTGCTCATCTGAACCATTTCTCAAGGTACATTCTAGCTTTCCATTTGACATAAAAAAGGAAAAAAAAAAAAAATCACTGTTAAAAAAATTGTTGTAAACAAAAGCAGAGGGAAAGCAGTCTGTCCAGTGGCAGATAACAAGTAGTAACCACGTTGGAAGACTAGTTCCACCAGAAAAAATGACATTTTTGTTGTGTGAAAGCATTACACACAAAATTCTAAGGCACTGTTTTGGGGAGTTCATTGTTGTACTTGCCAGTCCATTTAAATGTAAAAACCTAAGGTAATTAGTAATTAGCCAGAAAGTCTTCAGTTGTTCAGGGTGGGGTATGATTTCTATCAAACAATAACCAGAGAGAAAAAGCCATTAGTTGTTAAACCTTGTAGATGGCTCTTTAGGAAACAGGATGATTGAAAACACCTGGGCTGCCTGAAAGCCAAGCCCACCTAATTGCTATAGGCCCTTTCTGCTGAGTACTGGTTGATCTGCATGAAAAACAGAAGCTGATGGAAAGAGAGAGAAAAAAGGATGCAGAAGTAAAGGCCATCAGAAACTGTAAGTTCGTCTTTGACTGACTGAATTGTAGCTGGTTCCACTGATTTGCATGTGGTAAAGTGCATTGGCAAAGGGAACAAAAAGCAAACCAAAAAAGGCAATTTTTTTTGTTAGTAGCAGTGTGAGGTGGGATGTTTTCAATTTGCTCAGAGCTAGTCCCTGGCTCAAATGTCAGGAACATATAACATGAGGTAAGGTCAAATCAATGCTAATCATCTAACTTGTTTAATGCCTGGAACGGAGTGAAAGAGAAACTTGGGGGATGGGAAATCAACTCTGTGATAAATGATTGTACCTAGCTGTTGTTTTTTTCTTTCGTGTGATCAAATTCATGTGAACAAATGCTACTTCTTTTTTCGGGATGGGGTGGTAATATTCACTGATATTTGCAATTTTTGTTTAAGTCTGTGTGGGTAGCTATAAGTAGTCGTGTTCAGGTTTGAAACTTCTGTGGTAGGTTTGGTTTTTTGTTGTTGTTGACTCTTTGTTTGCTTTTTTGAGGTGTTTTTGCTGTGTTTGGTGGTGTGTGTGTTGGGTTTTTTTGTTTTTTTTTCTTTTTGTGATAATACCAGTTCATAATATCACTTAAATGAATACATTTAGGGAATATGAGCACTTCTAGTACAAGCTGTTGCCCAAAATGGCAGCTTGAGCAAGGAAAGAAACTGTCAAAGAGATGAAATTATTTAAAAAAAAAAAAAAAAAAAAAAAAGGTTAAAAATGACAAGGTGTTATTACATTTAGAGGTTTGAATTTTCACCAAAAATTAACATAGAGGTTGCACGTTTTTCATTAGTTTCGCTAGAACTAGTGTGCTTAAGCAAATTAGTTAAAGCTGTTTAGAGAACTAAATATGACTGCAGGAAGATAATTTTAGTGCCTAATCTCACAGTCATGCCAAACTAATTTTATTCTCCCTTTTCCCTTTTTGACTCAATGCATTTATATAAAACCAAGATAATTTACTACCCCCCCTTATAAATATATATATATATATAGGGAGAGTGGTATAT
>NW_009933896.1:768-22792 GCF_000696875.1 Nestor notabilis | reverse complement strand
GGGCAGAGCTGCTGGAGCGAGATGAGCGGCGCCCCCCGCAACCGCAGGTTGCTGTGCGGAATCCAGATGTAAACACCTGGAAGCCAGCATCAGCGAGGCCCGGTCACCATCCTAAACCCCAGCTCAGCCTCCTCGAAGGTGCTCCCAAAAGATGCGGTGCCACAACGCTACTGCCCTCAAGCAGTGCTGCTGAAGATACCCAAAGCCCACCTTCTGAAGACCACGGGCAATGAAAACAGATGCACCCCAGCTGCCAGACTGGTGCTCACTGCTGTGAGCACCAGAGATGAAGAATCATGAACTGAACCCAACAACTATCCCCCTGCACTGCTTGCGGAGAGGTAGAAAAGTCAAGTGTGAAGCTGAGCTTGGGAAGAAGGGGAGATGGGGGAAGGTGTCATTATCCTACTCTATTTTTCAATTGGCAATAATCTTCCCCAATTCCAGTCCTTTGCCCATGCTGGTAGTTGGTGAGTAACCTCCCTGTCCTTCTCCCAGCCCATGAGCTTTTTCACTGTATTTTGTCCCCCTATCCTGCTGAGGAGGGGGAGTGAGAGCACGGCTGGGTGGGCACCTCATGGCCAGCCGAGGTCAACCCACCACCAAACGTCTCTGGAATTGCTGTGTTTCCATCACAACTTCCCCACCACAATTCAGACATGGGGGGGGAAGAGAAAGGGGAAAAATAAAAATCCTTGTCTTAGCAAAAGGCCCTTTCTTGAGGTTTTCCACGTGTCTCTGTGTGGAACAGAGCTGATGTTCTACTGTCATGCCACAGTGATTTGCTTTTGTAAGCACATATTCTGCTTTCGCAGTTCCCAGTTCTTGTTAGGCAAGTGCACTTCACGCTCACTGCCTGTTTTTCATCTGGCTTAGAGTCTCTCCCCATCCCCTCTGGGTCTTTCTGAGATCTTTGTCAGCCCTCACCATCTGAAATGAAGGTGGCTGAGAGCTGATCCAACCCATTAGAGGAAACACTTCTTTTCCGGGAAGGAACTGTAGGAGACAAGAACAGGACAGATCCCTCAAGGAACACAAGCATATAAAATAGCCTCCTACCTTCTCCATTTCCCTTCTTCCCCAAAACTGACCCTAATGGCACTGGTCCTTGTCTCTCTAACGAATAATTCATCACCTGTCTGTCCACTCTGTACCTCTACCAGTGTCAAAATCTGCCCTATGTAGCTCAATACCCAGATCACCAACCTAAAGATACCTAAAGAGCGTTCTGGGGAGGGCAAGGAGTTGAAGGACACATATCTATGCACAGCCCGAATGCATCTGGAGTGCTCATAAAAATAAAACATCAAGAGGAACCTCATTGCATTCATAGCCTTAAAACGGTAGGGAAGGAATACCCTGAAACAGCAGGACATCCCTCCTGGATCAGTGCAAAACCTGCTGATACTGCAACACCACATGGACACATGGTGTGGCAACAGAGTGGAGTATTACCCCATTTCACCCTCACTAAGTAGAAAAAGAAAATACTACACTAAGCTGGGCGTTGTCCTGCACAGACCTCAGTAACGAAACAAAGCACGTGGAAAAGGAAAGGAGGAAAAATGGTTTGTTTAGCTTTGTGCTTGTTTGGGCGCAGCAATCCCCACTGCTGAGCAAGCAGGGAACCCTGGTCTAGCTCTAGGTGTGCAGCTCAGCACAGAAGCTCGAAATGGATCCAACAGGACCCCCTGTGATGGCAGACAAAAAGCAAGGGAATGGTGGAAGCCAGGATGAAGAGGGATTATTCTGTTTAAGGTCGCATTTTAGTTTTTTCACTCTACGTGTTTCTGGTAGCACATTCCTGGTGATGCTGGACTCTGTGAAGCAGCACTGCCAAGAAACTGAAGAGTTCACAGCAAAGCCATCTGTGACTTGGCAGCAGTTCCTTACACAGCCTCACTGCCTGACCCCACATTTACACATTAACTAGCTGAAATCCTTGCAACTAAGCTCTTGCAAAGCTTTTTTTCTGTTTCTGGGCACTGTGATGGATAATGTGTAAAAGAAGGCAGAGGGGATGCCTGCAGTTACAGCTACCACAGCTTAAGTTCACTGTGCCTCAGCTGAGGAGCAGCTCCTAATGTGGGAGAGGAGTGCACATACAGGGTCAACTGGGCTCCCTGAAACCAAAGGTCCCCCATTACTCAGGTGTATTGACCTTCAAGATGAGGCACCACATGAGCTTTGTAGCCCAGATGGAGCAGGACAGCATGAGCCCTGGCCAGGAGCAGGTTGGGAACCACAGGAGTAACCCACCTCACTCACATGCCATCTAATAGGCTTCTGGTCACTTAGGGAAGTTGAAAAGTTTTTATGAGTTCGGCAGCCTGTTCATCTGACACCCGTTTGTCAAGAACTGCTATGTGGGTGATGGGTTATATGCTTATTGTAAACTATGGAGATTACAGTAAACTCATTCTTTTGCATTGAGACAGATTTAGGCATGTTCAGCTTCTTTCACCTGAGATCCCAGCCCTTCTTACACCTTTGCAGTTCCATCACAGCACCACCTTTTGTGGCCCCAGTTTCAGCTCCTCAGGCATCAAGTAACAGGAAAGCCCAGACAAAAAAAAACCCAACAAAACACACCCTCCATGAGTCACAGGATAGGAACATAAAAATTTCTATCAGGAAACGAAAGAGAAAATCAGTTTTGATTCCCCGCACTGCTTAATTGCACTCCAACCACAAATTTTCTTGAAGCCACATCTTAGTGCAGCACTTGGGATGTGGCAACCTAACATTAACATACTGCTTACATGTGAAGTGCTAGTAAATTTATGGCTATTATATACATATATAGGGTATTCTCACTAGTGGTTTTAAACTTTTAACTGACTCAAAGCTGACCTGTAGCAGACACGGAAGCTCCGAATCCACTTCCAGCAGTGTTAAGGAGGCAATATTCTCAGTTGGGGAAAAGGCTGCCTTAGCAGATAGGATGCAGTATCCAAGTGTCGTGGTTTAAGCCCAGCCGGCAACTTGGAACCACGCAGCTGCTCGTTCACTCCCCCCCTTTTCCTTCCTCCCCCCGCTCCCGGAGGGATGGGGAGGAGAATCGGAGGAATGTAACTCCCACGGGTTGAGATAACAGCACTCCAGTAACTAAGGTATAATACAAACCACTACTGCTACCAATAATAATGATAAGAGGAATAACAAGGGAAAAGGACACAACCGCTCACCACCCGCCGACCGATACCCAGCCCGACCCGAGCAGCGAGCTGGGCCTTCCGGGTAACTCCCCCCCGATTATATACTGGGCATGACGTGCTGTGGTATGGAATACCCCTTTGGCCAGTTTGGGTCAGGGGTCCTGCCTCTGCTTCCTCCTGGCTTCCCCTCCTCTCTGGCAAAGCATGAGACTGAGAAAGTCCTTGGTCAGAGCAAACATTACTGAGCAACAACTAAAAACATCGGTGTTATCAGCATTGTTCCCAGACTGAAAGTCAAACACACAGCACTGCACCAGCTACTAAGAAGTAGAAAAAATGACTGTTACAGCTGAACCCAGGACACCAAGTCTGGCAAACAGTAGCCTCATTTCTCACTTCCTGCTGCTGCCTGTGACATTGTCCCCTCAGTGCCACTCTTGCCTGCAAGAGGAAGTTTACGCAGACAAGTCAGCCGTGTTTTCACAGCTCTGCCCCTCAACATCCCTTTGGGTTGGTAACTACAGTTGAAGTCTTTTAAAAATGGAGATGTAAGCAGCTCTGCCTTCCTGGCAGCTTCATGCCTTTCTGTAGTGACAAACACAGCATGAAACAAGGCGGTACAACTATGAACCTGTCCAAATCTGGTTGCAAATACACTTAGCACACTAGGAGGAAGGCAGCCAGACAGCGCAGTGCTGGGGGTTAGAAACCAGGAATCATAGAATCAACTAATTAGAAAAGACCTTTAAGATCATCGGGTCTAACCATTACCCCAGGACTGCCAAGACCACCACTAAACCATGTCACTGAGGGCCCCATCTACACAAGCAGGAATTCATGAATGTGACACTCACCCATGCACACCCCTTATCACTGCAGGATCTTCTCCTTTTCAGTGCTTTTTGGTTATTTCATGTAAGTAATTACCTTCTCCTCCCCAAAAATTCTCCTCCCCAAAACCACATCTGACTGAAGTGTAACCAGTACAGTTTGCAGGAAACTTCGGAAAGATCACGTGAAACATGATGAATTTAAACTGAATACAAAAAATCCCAAAGAAATTTCAGGGATCAAAAAACTGATTGAAGTCTTTGACATTAGAGACAACGCAGGCAGAAGGCATTGCTTAATTATCACCACAGAAAGACCACAGCAGATACAGCAACACAGGTTAAAATGCTTTTTAATTGTTTATTATAAAATACATATTTAGATGTGAAGGCACTTTGAAACCGTTAAAAGATTTCTGTCTAAGACATTGTTTGAGCTGTTCAACAGGTCCAAAAAGAGTTTTTCTATCACCTAGAAAGGTGAAAAAGAAATCTGAACTGCATCCAGATGTAGCACATTCATTTTTCTACCGGAGAAACTCTTCACTGTCCAAAGCTGAATCAATTCCTCATCTCCCCCACCACACAGGAAGAGTTTAGGGACCGAGCTGTATCCACTGAACAGCACTGAGGAGCAGATCAAGACAGAAAGGTTGTGTCTTTTGTACTTTTTATCTCAAGATCTGAAGACAAATACTAAACATTGAGTAAAATTAAAGGAACTGAATAGACCAATCACCAGGAAACCTTGTCCGCGGCATGGCCATTTCCTCATACTGCAGCTCTCTCCAGTCAAACCTTTTAGAAATAAGCACCTTTTTTGATATTTAAAAAAATTATTAAGCAGTTAATAATTCAAGAACAAGTTACAGCGTTTGTGAACTTCCCGCTCACTGCTGAGTAGGGTCCCTGCACATGTACACCTTTAAGTACGCTTTTCCTCTGTCGTTACTGGCCAGATTCAGTATGCGAGACTGCCTGAAATCGAGGCAGCATCCTTCCCTGGAGCTGTGGTCCAGAGGATCATGCAGCACATACTAAACCAACCAAGCAGTGAAGTGAACAGAGCTCCTTAAACAAGTCCTATGTAATCGTTCATATTTTCTTCACAGAAAATATTGAACAGTTTATGTTCAATACACATATAAACTGAAAAATAGTGCTGAGAAGTTTCTCCATGGTTCTAATCTTAAATGCAATTATGAAATAAGATCAAGCTACTGATGCACAGTAATAGATAAACCTTGACTTTTCTCCATTTTGGTAAAACAAACCCTACCAAATTCCTCAGCATTAAAAACTTAGCTACAAGAATTAGATGCTGGCATTTCCAATGAATCCAAGCCTTTGATAGCTATAAACACCCCCCACCCAGTCCCCCCTCTATACAAACCTGCCTTATCTGATGGGCTTACATTCAGTGTAGATGCTACACAAGAGGCTATGATCTTCAGGAAAAGGAAAAATGAAGAGACAACTTGTTAGATGAATTTGTGCATTTGGACAGCTCCACAGGCAGCTGCAATACACGTGAACAGCTTCTATGACAGGGCTGCTACCAGGCTTCCAACAGGAAAAGAGCAGCTCCATGGCAGCACTCCCTGGCTCCAGAGAAAGGCAATTCAGGCTCACTGAACCGTATCACAGTGCTTTACCAGATGTCGGTATCCAGTCTAAGTCACTGCTATTTGTACTTTCGGATTCCTACCTTTGTTACTGCAGAAGCTGTCCCATCCATGTCACAACGTACGCTTCTGCTGAAGTTGTGGCAGAAAATGGAGCACAGCACAAATCACACAGTTCAAAACTGCTCAGCTCTTCCTGAGGCTAAATGACCATTTTGTTCTCCACTCCAGTTACTCCAGAGTAAAATAATGCATAAAATTCCACATTATTTAAAATAAGGCACTTTCTAAGATTTCTTCCTCAAATACCAAAAGCTTGAGGAAACTTAACTGACTTCACTCGCTTCCTTATCATTCTTATTCCAAAAAGAAAACTGGTATTCCTAGAAGCTGAGTTACACTCAGAACTTACGAAGCTCCAAAATTAGGCTGGAGAACATCCAATATGGCTTTCTACACCTCACTCTTCTGCTAAAACAGCTCAAACAGAGTAACCTGGAGCACAGCTGTCATTCTCTGGCATTCACTACTTAACCCTTGCTTTTTGCATCCTGTGGAAGTCTGGTACAAGTTCAAAGTTAAAGAAACTTGGCAGTTGTCTGTATAAAAAAGCAAGAACTAAATAGCATGACAGCTGTATCTGACTCCATAGCTTCTAGATCCTGCAGAAAACCAGGTTTAGTGATTTGCTCTTTCACTGACAACATCTTGGAGACGTTTGAGTAGAACATCATCATTCTCCTGGCAGAGTCGCTTCGTCGGAGATTCAGTGTCACTGTCAATCGTTATTGCTCGCTTCTTACTCCTGTGTTCACCTTGTTTTATCATATTGTTGATGTCCTTCAAACTCTGCAATCAGGATTAAAAAAAACCATGAGTTACTACAACTCCATTTCCAACTTACTCTGGTTTTCAGAAGAACAAAGAGTTCTCCTGAACCTCTTTGCTGAGCGCATGATGGATCTACAGAAAGAATTCTACTCTTCACTGCAAACTGAGGGACTTGTTCAATGAAGCCTCACTGTGTTAGAACACATCCTAATTAGGAGACTAATTAATCCTTCCTCAGACTGACCCTTTTCAACTTCTTTGCTCTCTACCTTAGAAGGGCTCCCACTAAATTTATACAGGAGTGCAGATCGAGGTGTCAAGCACGAGCCGTTCTTGTGGGGTGAAACATAAACTGCATGCTGATGAGAGATGCGGCGAGGAGACACTGTCTGCTGCCTGATGTTGGGGAATGGAGACAAAGGAGGGGCTTCCATCTGCAAGAGAGGACACATTTGGATAGGAGCTGAATCTGAAGATATTTTAAGAGCAGTAACTTCACAGAAGGAAAGATTAATAAGCTTTCAGGTCTTCTTTAGAAGATTTTAGCCCGTAACAGTTGAAGAACAGATCAAGTATCCACCAAACAACAGAGCAAATTTGGTTTCCAAATGCATTACAGAGATGCAACACAGGCACTTGAGCAAATGGGTGTTGCATCAATATAAAGAACCTGACACTGGGTTGTAAACAAAGCTGCATCTGCATCTGTCCTCTTGAAATGCTGCTTAAGCAGCTCCTCATACCACACCTTCACAACCACACCAGGTGAATAACAGAGAAAAATGACTGACATGTTTAATCAGGAATTACTCTGTGTCTGATCATTTGATAGAGAAAAATTCCAAAATGCTTTACTTACTACATGGTCCTGGTTTGTGATAGTGTACTTCAGTGCAAATGATTTTACTCTTTCTACATAGACTGCATTGTAAAACTTAATGAGATCTCCTCTCTCCTCTGTTCCCGACTCACTGGAGCTCTCTGCTGTGGATCGTCCCGAGGAACTGCCAGTTTTCACAGACAAGTCTAACAATAAGAGAGACCTTCAGATTTCAGACACAGCATAAGCAAAGTGGGTGCTTCACATTCAAATTTACATTATCCAATTGACAAGAACTCATCCATAAATTCACTAGTTAACAAGGTGAATTAGAGGTGTGCTTCAGACAGAAGCAGGGTGTGCTGCACGTGGTTATGAACATTAGGAGCTGTAGCAAAAAGTTGTAGCACAATTGACCCTTTTTCCTATGCTTATTCTGGGGAGTGGTACAAAGCCATTTATTGCTCTCAAAACTGACTATGAAGCAGTCTGATAACTCCCAGCTTTTAGCTTCTGTGGAAGTTTCTAGTGATCAGTTGGCAAAGAACAGCTTAGTGCTCAACTTGGGTCTGTTGCAAGGAAGCCACACCACCATTTGTTCTGGTGTGTTACAAAATAGCTGTTTGGTGGAAAAAGCTGCAGCCACACAGCAAGTGTATTCCTGTTAATGTTCTCCCTCCCCTAATTAAGCCAGAACGCAGGCTTCTTCCATCCTCTGTAGTGTTTACTGCAAAGCAAAAAAAGGGCAACACAGAATAAAGCCTCTTGCAATCAGTGCATTATGACAGACATCAAAAGCTTCAGCTGATATCCGTACACGCAGCTCCTTACTGTGTCAGTCTTGTGTCACAACACATGTTCCTGTAAACTGGTGTCAGAAGAGTGGGAGTTAATACTAGATGAAGGAGACACAAATCTATTAACTGAAGAAAAAGTCTGGCAGGAAAAGCAACTCAAGATCTTTGTAACCAAGTAGGTTTGTCTGGCAAAGCACTGGAGCCCAGTCCCACTTCAGATGCTCTATGGCATCCACGACCCACGAACTGTGGAGCTGCGGAACCTACAGGAGCTCAGCTCTCTCCTGGACCCTGGTGGAACCCTCAAAAGGCATTTAAAAAGTGGTTCTAATACTTGTTCAAGCAGATGAATCCCACTCCCACAGTGGGTGTTCTCCAGATGGAAGAGTCTTCTACATTTCTGCACGTCCTGGCTGCAGATCTCTGCTCATGGCTTCACACATGGGCTTGTGATCTCCCAGTTTCCTGACACGTCAGTAAAAACAAGCATGGCACAATTTTCATGCTTTTCTCAAATGCTCTTATCCCTTTTCTCCTCTAACCAAGAGCAAAGAAAACATCAACTGTTTTAAAGAAACCTGAATATAAGAAAATGGTGGTCTGAGAGAGTCACCATTGTTATTTTCTGAAACAAGTTCTCCCTATTTAAGCCTTCAGGATAGGTGAGGTCAAGAAAAAAACCCTGTCAGAATATTCCAGGTGCTCTTAATCTTTGTTAACCAGTTGCTGTCCAAGAAGACTCACAGAATGGTCTGAGTTGGAAGGGACCTTAAAGATCATCCAGTTCCAGTAAAATCCAAGAACAACTGCACTGTCACTGACAAAAGAGAAACATTTCAACCTTGAGCAACCAAATTTAAGGAAACAAAATGAAACTTTTTTTTCCAACTAGGAAGCATATTTCATGTATGTAACACATAGAAGGGCTACTGACAAGATGGTTTCTTTTCAAACAATACATTTGGTTTGCTTTAATACATTTAAAACTGTAAAACTTGATTCATTTCCCCATTATTGACAGTTTAGGTCTTTAAAAGCCCACAGGTACACTTTCAGAAACAGCAGATGACTTTGCTGTACCTACCTTCTGTCATCTCCACATCTTGGTTTGTATTTTTCTCCAACGGGCCATCGGCAGAAATATTTCTCAACAAGACACTCCTATAAACCTGCAGGACGTCAGGGAAAAACACTCTTGTCAAGGAAAACAAGGAAGCCAGAAAACTAGGTGAAATCCGTCTGAATGACAATGGATATAACACTGAAGAGGATTTGACTTTTCCCTTAACAGCATCATCTAAAAAGCCACATCTGAGCTTTCTACAAAGGCAAGGCAATACTATTCACTTACATGGCTGTTGGCCTGGGGCTGATTTCTGTAACTTTTCATGATGTCCTGAAACGTTCGTTCCTCTTTGGTTACCTGGAAAAGAAGGGGCTGTTGAAGACCAAATGCAGCAGCAAGTTCGGTTCAGTCTATTCAATTCATTTCCCTTTCTACAGGTTTTCCTGAGTATTACTTTAAATACATAATTTTAAAACTTGGTTCTGGTGGTAAAAATATGAAAACACAAGTATTTTTCTTGTTCAGGCACTCCTTGTTAGCTACTAAAATTTTCTGTTGCTTATGACGCATAGGAATTATTCATTATCTGACTTTACTACTGACACTAAAAAATAAAGGAATAAACTGTAATGGGGTTTATTGTTCAGACTACATAGATCATGAAGATGACAAATAGGATAGAAAACACAAATATGGGGGAATGAGACCACACACCACGTGTCCTGACCAGTGCTCAGGAAAAGAAAAATCCTCTCTTAACCAACTGGCTAGTTGATGGGAACTTTTAAGATTTATGCAAGACAAGGTAAAAAATACACTGGGATTCATCCACTTCTTAGAAAGATTTTTCTTTTCCCTCCAGTCATGTGACGTAAATAAAACCATCAAAACTGTAAACTGGGAAAACAATTTACATTTTCAATTGACATAAAATACCCTGAATTTCCTAAAACTACATGTCACCTTTGCCATGATATAAAAGGCACAGAGGAGGAGCTGGTCCAAATGTCTGTCCTTCATGAGATCAGCACAGTGCACCAATGTGAATTCAAAGCATGTCCAGATCTTCCTGCGCAGGTCATTGGAAACATCCAGTTTTAAGCACAGGTCACGCAAGCGCACACTTGCCAGATGATAAACCTGGAAGACACACAGAAACAAGTGAAGCCAAAGCAACTTAACCTAGCCTGCAAGAGTGATCTCCTCAAAGTAGAGCTGTTCTATATTTGAATAGTCATTTCTGCAAAATTCCTCCCTTTGCCCAGGACAACGTCTTCCAAGACTAAGTGTTCAGACGTTGGATCTCCAACACGCATAGGAAATCCGCTTAAAAACATTTTGATTATAGCTTCTTACACCTCACTCACTGTAATGGAACTCTTCATCAAGCACAAAGAAGGGACACACTTTAATTATGATTAAGCATAATCTCAGATTAGCAAGATAACCAATTTTTTTTCCCCTTTTGATTACCAAAGATCTGTCTCAAAACCTAAGATAACTGTCAAGTGCAACACAAGCCTCTTCTACGTATTCCAGAAGCTCTTGCTTCATGGATAGAAATCAGGCACATTCTTTATGTTAGAAAGCAGAAAGAATTCATCGCCTTTTCACTTGCTCTACTGAATTTTCCAAGAAAGGAAAGTAGGGAAGAACTATAATTTTGAATATAATGATCATTGTAAAGAGAAGGTCAACATTTAAAGACAAATTTAAGTGAAGATTTTAGTTCCCCTTCATAACTAAGAGGAATACATTGCCTACCACATGGCTGGTCAGAAACACAGCTGCAGCTGAAGTACTCCCCAGCTGAGCAAAGTTAATCAATTCTTAATCCATTCTTAGAGAGAAGCTGTTACTAGCAGCATTAAAGAACCACTAGTTCAGACACAGGATGTGGCTTACAAGTGTTTACAGGAGTCAGTTGCTGTATTAAAATTTGCCTTAAAGATTGTTCAATGTAGAGTTCTCTAGGATGACAATACAGATATCCTAAAAGGGGGAAAACCTCTAAAAATAACATCTCTAGTAAGAAAACAACAGCAAAAAATAGGTTTACTAATATTTTTGAGAGATCAGTTTAGGTGTTTATTCTTTGCAGACATTTACGCAGTTACCCCTGCCTCCTCCAAAGAGCCCTCACACACTCCACATCGGAAATGAAAGCTACTAGAAACAAGTAATGTGAAGTTACTCTGAAGCACACCCAGTTCTTACCTTACCCCTTAAATCCTTCATTATTTCAAGAAGTTCCTTCTTTCTGGAAACTTCTGGATAGTATGTAATTCACCACTGCCTTCTGAGGCCACATACCAGCAGGATCAGCATTACTGGGGAGGCCTCAAAAACTGCAAATGAGAATCTCCAGGCGCAGGACTCCAAACAGTGCAGTTTTGAACGAGCAAGACACAGGAGAATACTCTCATTTCTGATATGTCTGCCCCGTTAAAGTGTGGGAGACAGTAAAAACAAACAAGAGAAGTAAAAATAACTGATATTTCTTAGATAGTTACTTATAGAAGCTGCTAAGAAAAAAAAACAACACCCCAAACAAACCATGAAACATCTCATGGGCAGGGGGAAAACTGAATTCTCTGCAACACTTGACAACATCTTTTCCCTTCTCCTCCCAGGTATCTAAGAACTGCTCACACCAAAGGAAAGGTACATGAAGACTGAAAGGTCATGAAAACTGCATAGGGAGGCAAGTTTCAGCATGGCCACGAGCAGCAGCAAAGTGTGACTTCCTCATGAAGACACCTACCTTTCTGTAGAACAGTGCCAAGGATCCTGTTTTCTTTGGTTTGTTTCCTGATGACAGATGCACTTCATGTGCTTGGGTCCCCTGAGGGTGGCAGGGAGCTTGTGCCTCTGTCTTACATGGCTGACCTAAATTCATCAAAATGGGTATCAATGTGATTCCACCCATGTCATTTGCAATACCTGGAGGTGATACATCCGGAAATAAACCATTTGCTCTCCTCATGCTGCACAGTTAAACTGCAAATCATGTATTCCTGCATGAACATTTCACACTGAAGACACCTCATCTTTCTCTACTGGATGCTAAAAAGACTCTTTGCCCCTCAGTCTTCAGAAATGATTAAACTTACATTTCTGGTAATGATTAAAGGAAGAACATGAATGTGAACAATCATTTCTAAAACTATCTGGAAGCACAAAGTTCACAAGAATTGGCAATTTCTCTAGCCACTCTTCTAGGGGAGGTGAGCATTCCCTTCCTTTTTTTTTGGCATTACCCTGCAAACTTGACAGCACACGGTATACAGCCCTGATTCAGAAATTCCAGAGCATTTCAGATTATAATAGACAAAAGGTAAACCAAACAATAGTAAATCATCTTTGGGGCCGAGAATCAAAGCACCGCTTAGTCTGTGGTGAGGTGTAACTGGAAGGAGCAAGAACTCTCCAGCTTTGTTCACCAGGCGGAGCCCTCTGGATGCTTGTCAGATGTCTCCACGGGAGGAGATGTCAGTATGAGCTTGAGCTTTTTTTTGGATAATGTGATACATGTTCTTTTAAAAACAGAAAAAGCAATACATGTTCAAGATGCATGGTTGGTCTAAGCAGATCTTGAGAACAAGTGAAATACAGAGCCATAGGATCACAGAATCATTAGGGTTGGAAGTGACCTTAAAGACCATGTAGTTCCAACCCCCTGCCATGGGCCACCTTCCACAAGACCAGGTTACTCAAAGCCCCAGCCAACCTGGCCTTGAACACTTAATCTAGTAGAGATTAGAACACTTAATCTAGACTTAAACTAGTATCTAGTAGAGAAGACAAATAGGAAGAATTTATACCATGCAGTGGAATGGTGACCTTCTGTCCTGTTTTTCCTGGTACTGTAGCTGTGGTCATGGTCAGCACTGTCTGGCCAGGAGAAGCTGACATATTTTCAGCAGCAATGCTTGATGCTGGAGCAATTGTCAACTTAGTTCCCTCGGTTAAAACTTTTTCCATCTGCATTTCTTTGGGGGTGTCATCTCCAAAGAGCCTTCTCTTTGCACTTCCAGCCATGGGAGAACTGTAGCGCTCATGAACAGAGATGGGGGACAATGGCTGCATGTCTGGCACACAGAGGAGAAACAGAAAACAAAACATAAGAGCAGCATCTTAACAGGAATGCTTCTCCAGAGGAGGAAAGGCTAACCTTCAAACTACTTCTAGTGATTGTTCTCCCCTATTCCTGGGTGATATGAACAAGACCTATAGTTTATAACTGTCTCCTTTTATTTTATGGTCATCCCAGACAGCTCAGTTCCACAATCAGGTGCCACATGGAAGACAAGAGTAACCAAGCTAACTTGCAGAGATCAAGGACACACGGGATTAGATATTTACTCCAGTATGCTTAGCAGATTAGCAATATTTTTAAGTGCTATTCCTCTGACCACATTCCTCTACAGGAACACTGACCACATTGCTGGGATATACTGTCTTCTGTATACGTTTGGGTTTTTAAACTCTCTCTAAACTAACCCCAGTCAGAAGCCTCCACCCTCATTCACTCCAGTGGATCACTTCCAGTCAGACTGAAGCATGCTTCCACTCCTCCAGCTTTTTCCATCCCTGCTGAAGCCTGCTAGCTGCTCACAAGGATACCTACCAGTGACACCACTTTCTTATTTCGCATGAAGCAGAAACCTTCTGGATATCTGGCTAAGACTAATGGGAGACCTTACTTCTAACTCTGCCAGGATGGTTTTCTTGGTACTGGGGGCAAATAAACATTTCCAAAACGCAACATGTTCTTCACAGAGAACAAAAAAATCCCGGGAAAAATCTGAATAGCAAAGGACAAGCAGCAATCTGATGGCAACCCACACAAGAGTAAGGTAACCTTTGCACCAAAACAGCAGCAAAACCTGCTCCAGTTCAGAAGTGAAGCATGATCACCAATGTCTGCTGCCAGCAAGACACTGCAATGGTCTGACCAGATGCAGCCAGGCTTTCCTTTGATCGAAGAGGCTTCACTATTCTGACTGCTTAATTCAGATTCAAGATGGCTTCTTGCAATTATAAAGAAGTCTAAACCTCCTCCCCTCAAATTCACACACTCAAATTGTATCAGAAATCCTGAACATACCCCGTCTTAGACTCCCACCAAGATCTGTCCGAACCTCTTTTACTCGAGGATGAACTATAGGAGATATTGGCATCATAGGCAAATGCCCAAACCCGCTTCCTCCGTTGCTTGTTTCAAAGTTACTGGGAAATATTACCTGAGAAATAAAAAATGTCAGTGTAAGATAACAAAGAGATTCTTCCTTCCTTTGATCCCCTTCTTTGTGCCAATCTGTTCAGAGAAGTTTTTCTCATTTGAGAAACTGTCTCATTTGAACAGTTCTCTGTATAAAACAACAGTAAGAAAAGAGCATGAGTTTCCTAATAAAAGGAGAATAGGTAACATACTTCTTCACAGGTTGGGACCTTGTTATCCGAGGCCTGGAGAGCGTTCCAGAGTGCTGAGTCCCGAGTCCAAGCAAGGCTCTCAAGAATTTGTTCCTCAATGCTGTTGAGGTGCTTCACCATGTCCCTGGAAAGCCCTTCCTCAGACCGAATCAGAACTTCAATTACCTAATGGTAATAAGACAATGAAAGTCATAGTGTTCGTCCTTAACACTCTCAAATCCTTATTTGTTTCTGAATACTGTTTGAAACTTCTCTTTAATGAATGCTCCAGCCTCTTCCTCACCTCTTAATCTTCCCAACCCTCTTCTGATGGTTTTAACCCGCTTCCCAAACTCAATCCAAGAGCTGGAAATGGACAGATGTCTCATCAATGCAGAATAACCCACTCCCAGAAGGTTTTCTTAAGGCACTGTCTCACACTGCTAAGCATGCACAGAACAAAAGCAGTAAACACCCACAGTACTCACCCAGCATGTGCAGCAGACCTAGGAAGATACAAACAGACATATCCCCTTAGGCTGTATGTGAGAACACCAATATTAAAGCTTTCCTTCCTTTCAAACAAGCAGCCCATAACAAAAAGGGTTCAAACCCACCGTCCTTACAGTCCTAAGACAGTATTTATTTACCTTATAGAAATAGAATGGCCTGAGGTCAAGAACTTCAATGATCCAGGGGAAGGTTCGAGGTGAGCTATATGCAAAAAGCACAATCTCCAAGCAGCATGCCATGAGAGAGCGATGAAAGACATCTTGTTCCAAGAGAGCCTGAGGAGATTACAGAAAATGTCAGTGATCTGAGATTTGGGAAATGGAAGTTTGAGTTTCGTGGCACTAATATGACACATCTTAATGCTGGAGAGAAGAGCTACTTCTTCCTCCTACCTTCCACAACCTCCTCTTTTTACAAGGAAGTTCAGAATGGCAAAGACTAAAGACCAAAACCATCAGGTTTTTCATACTATGGGCAAATGATCTGGCCTCCTTATTGTGAGTCACAAAGCAGAGCAAAAGCATTGCTATCTAACAAGAAGTACACCTATTTTTAATTGGATAAAGAAGAGAACAAAAGTTATGTCTCCAGAAAGTAGCAATTCCAGTAGGCAATAAAAACTAAGATGGTTATGCCAGAACTATACCATTTTTAATAGCAATAAAAACTACATTTAGGTACCTCCATATATTCCCTTTCTAACACTAACAATACACTCAAACTGCTTTCCTGCAGACTGCTCTGTTCTGGAACTGTCTGAGGATAACCCCCCAGAGAGGGTTATAAAAAGCGTTCTCCTGTTTTGCCAGTTCTTCACTTACAGTCAGATCCTTCCCGTGTAGTCTTCGTGTTTCTTGCACCATTATAGTCTCCAAGATTTTATAGTACAAGATCTCTGCCAGCATTAATCTGTTTACAGCAAAATCTGAAATTTAAACCCAACAGAGATGAAGCCCAATGCTGTTTGCACAAGTGGTCTTAAGACTAAACTGACCTTCTACTTGTTCTCTAAGAAAATAGTGCACGTGTACGTATGTACAGACTGCAAATCAAAGAAGTACGGTTAGAAATCCACTAGTGACAAGAACAGCATGAAATTCTAAAGTGTTTTAAAGGAGTATGTATTTCAGTATTTCTAGTGATGTAATTTTGCAGACCGTTGCAATAATAGTTTTCTTATTCACACTCCATTTCCTTTACATTTGAATCTAAGAAGAATGCAAGTTTACAGTGTTTAAGAGCTGACGTAGTTTCAGTGCTCCCTTCATTATCCCATTCTGATCTGCAACCTTGGGTTTACTCTGTAATAAGTTTTTATTCTTTAAAGTGTTCTGTTTGACAGCATCAGTCTTCTGTTTGCATATGTTCTGGGTTAAAAACAGCTCCACTGTATTAAATACTTCAGTGATAATATATATATATATTCACCTCATTTGCCCTGATTTACTATTCAGAAACATCCCAAAGCATTTCACGTCCATACCTATATGTGATCCTGGTTGTTCATCTGTTGATTGAGTGTAGCTGCAACAGAACTTCTCACCTATTTCTTTCACTCTGCTCATAATGCTTTCCATAGGGCTGCGTGCACAAGACCTGAAGCAAAACACAAAGAGAAAAGCCTTTTTTGTATAAATAAACATCCAGTTTCAAACAACCCTCAAAACCCAACAACAACAAAAATTACCACCCAAAGAAAAAGAAGCAAAGCTGCTTATACTGAGCTTTCCCATAGAGAACAAAACATACAGGAATATTGTTTCCTTTTTTCCTTTCCTAATAGAGCTGAGAGGCTATATTGATTTTGGAACAAATGCAGGAGAAAGCAAAAGCTCAGGAGAAGAAAACATGTCTGCTAGGAGCAAGGTGGTAGGATGTTACAACAGGCAAGCACACATATCCCAACTCTTTAAGGCAAAGACTTAGGCTTGCTGACTAACATTACCGTCATCCCCAAAACGTCTGCCAGCAGTTACCGTATCTTTTAATTGAGCTATACTTGGTTTAAATTTAAACAAACAAACAAGTGTTTGGATTTCAAGCAAACAGCTAAATTAGCATTAGCAAATGTTGAAGCTACATTAATACATTAGAGGTGACAAACTGGACAGGGGGTGCGTTCAGCTCCCCTCCAGAAGATGAGATTATCTACAAAACAGAAGATTGCTCAACAAGAAATACAGAAATACAGACAAAAATGTTCTGCACCACACAAAAAAAGCCAAATTTGAGCAAGAAAGCTATCACAGGCATGAAAAGATGAGTCTCCGTTGCATGAGAGCAGCTGCAGTGGATGTACTTACTCAAAAATAGCTACGAGTTGTTCACTGGGTGCATTTTTCAATCCAGCCACAATGCTCTGCAACCGGCTCACGCTTTGTGTTGCTGAAGCAACAGGAGTGATGACAGCTTCCTTTTCTCGTAGGTATCTTCTTCCAGTCAGGGGAGTTGAAGGTGCAAATGACCTTTTCTGTCAGAGAAATATAATAAATAAAATCAGCCAACAGAACTGTTTCAAAAACCTTTCCAAAGAGCATCTCACTAGTATGCTAAATTTAACTCAGAGGAGTTTTGTTTGGTTGTTGTTTTTTTGTTGGTTTTGGGGAGTTTTTAAAGTAAAATATAGGAAAATGAGACTTTAAATCTTAAAGCCTGTAAATTCCACATTGGCACAGGGTGCCCAGAGAAGCTGTAGCTGCCCCATCCCTGGCAGTGTTCAAGGCCAGGTTGGACACCGGGGCTTGGAGCAACCTGCTCTAGTGGAAGGTGTCCCTGCCTGTGGCAGGGGTTGGAACTGGATGAGCTTTAAGGTCCCTTCCAACACAAACCATTCTATGATCCTGTTTAAGGAGTAGTTATTTACTAAATCCCACAGGAAAGCAGCATCACCATTCCACCTCAGCAAGACAGCATCCACTGAAGCCTGCAAATAGCATTCATCATATTCCTCTCAGGAACAAGAGAAATTCCAAGTGCCCTCAAAGATTCAGACAGCGTATGAGGATAAAAATACTTGAAGGAGTACTTCCAGTGAGATCAACAGGTTAAACAAATCACCTTTTCAAAATGCTGCTGGAGATGACTCTCCACATGAGCTCGTGCTGCTGTTTTCCCTACTGGCACATCTACAGGGAATTTTCGAGGTGTCCCAATTTCTTCTTCAGCATCAGCACCGAGGAAAACCCTCTCATCGAAGTCACCCACTGTCAGCACATACTCTTCATACTCTTTATTCAGTGCTTTGCTGAAAGAGAAGTCCAGGGTTTATATCAAAGTTTAAACTGCTGAAAACAAAAAGGTGCCAGTGAAGATAAGGTACAAAACTGAAACCAACGTGTGTTCAAAGCATTGAATGATTTCAGCAGCAGTGAACAACAAAACTTCACTACCCGGCACAACCTGCATGCAAACCAAGTTTGGACAAAGAAAGAGAGAGGCTTCCATGCTTCCTTTAGACATCAAGCTACTTAGGAAAGAACAGGGACTACTCTATCCTTCCACACCACTATATTATTGAAGTAATACTATCAATTTTTAAGTAGAAATACTAAGAAGTTTCACTGCTTCAAACAGATCACAGCAACACTATTTTATATCTACATTTGAGTGTTATCTACGTTGTTAAAAACAACCGAGTCTTCACTCAAAACTCTCAAAGCAAACCAACACTCACCCTGCCAAACCAACTTCTTAGGTATTTTTGGAAAAGAAGGAAAAAAAGATACCTTCAAGGGATACAGAAAAAGCAGCTGCTGCTCATATTCTGCATTTAAATTCGTTTTCAGAAATGAATTTGAAAGGTTTCTGAAAGAATTACAGTCACCTCCCACAGAAACGCTCTGCCTCTTTTTTGTGGTTTTGTGATTGTTGCTTCCTTTTCTTTTGAGTACTTTAGTTACATTCACAGATTTATACACTCAATTGGAGACTGACACAGGAATCTAAAGACTTCCCTACTCAGGTATTTGAGGTGTGTATGGAAACATATCCAGAATTTCTGAGGTAAAGTTTTGATTTGCATTAGATTACTCAAAGGTTACACCTGCCAGAAAATAAGGGCAAGCACCATAAAACCTGACATTAAGGAAGAACTCCATAGCTGACATTTGACACATCTCAGATCCACAAATAATTTCAGCCAAATAACAGTTCTGGCTGTCAAATAATTAAAAAACATTAGCTATGCTAAGGTACAGGAAAACCTGTATTATAGAAATCCCAGCCTGGTTTGGGTTGGAAAGGACCTTAAATCTCATCCAGCTCCAACCCCCTGCCATAGGCAGGGACACTTTCCACTAGAGCAGGTTGCTCCAAGCCCCTGTGTCCAACCTGGCCTTGAACACTGCCAGGGATGGGGCAGCCACAGCTTCTCTGGGCATCCTGTGCCAGCACCTCAGCACCCTCATAGTGAAGAATATCCTCCTAAGATCTCATCTAAATCTACCCCAAGATTCAGAACATAAGCTGTACCTTACCTATTTTCTGTGAAATTGCAAAGATCCAACAGACATTCTCCTTTTAAAATCTAAGAATAAAAAGCAGAAATATTTTACATAATGAAATCAAAACTGTTCCAGCTCTCACACTGTGAGGACCCAATAGTTTTAGCCAAAAAGGAAATAATACTTAGGAGCATAATGGGACTAGTTTTTTGCCTAGACCAAAGGACTACAATGCCATTAGCAAGACAAATAGATGAGGACAAAGCCCAATTCTAACCAAGCTCTTGATAAACTCACTCTTCAGAAACAGTGCAGCTTTTAACATCTGCTCCACTGGCAGGTTTGGGACTGACCTGATGAATGACTACACTGAAACTTCCAGAGAGCTTGGAAAAAACTGTCAGGACCAAAACCAGAGAGAATAACCCGTCCACTGCAACCTCAACCTCTTCCCACCACAGCATGTTGCTGAACTCAAGCAATAGAACTCAGAGTATCATGGCAGTTATTCCATAAAATCATTTCACAGCAAGATTACATTTTTGCCTGAACAAATCACTACTGACAATGCAGTTTCACACTGCCAAGACAGGAAATCAAAGATTCTTTGCTGACAGACAAAAGGCAAACCACAGGGAACTTTATGGCATGCATCATTAAGAGTAAATTCTGCTTCTGCTAAAATACATGCAAAGAAAACCTAGCCCAGCCTGAGTCCATTTGTCTATTAGTACATTTTCCTGCAGGACCCATAGGATTTAAATGGTTTTGAGATCATTCATCTGAGCACTACAGTGCATTATTAAAACTAGTAAGATGTACCTTCCTATCAAACAGTTTTGAAATGTATGGCTTAAAGTAGTGTTCCTTTATTCCTTTTGCTTCTACTAAAAGCCCATCATGCAGCTCACAGAGGGTGGCAATGATGCAAGGAGGATCTTCAGAGGCTTTGATCTCTGTTGTGCGGAAGCCCACAGGTAAACCTGAGAAAAAGGAGAAGGGGAAGAAAGACAATGGACCTTCAACTTCCTTTAAAAAGCACCAAGAGAACAAAGCATATTTGATTTTAAATAATGTGTCCTCACCATACCTTTGAATGATGGATTTAGCAAATCTCTTCTATTTGGACACAAAAGGGCATTTGCAAAAATCAGGTCCAAGCAGCACAGAAGCAAGTGATAGGAATTTACTAAATCATCTCCAATCATACGGAAATTACCTTTAAGAGACAGCACATCACGTCAAGCAATACAAGAGCAGCTCATAACTAAGAAGGTGTACAAACCATGCAGCTAAGAAAAGCAAGCCCTACCCTTGGTGTACACAAAGAGAGTCCAGCAGAAGTTGAAGAGATCTTTAACATTGCAGGGCATCCGCCTGTCAAGGAGGAAGAGGAGGGAGAAGACAATCTTCAGTTCCAGGAAGCTGGAGCTTGTTTTACAGTAAGAATTGCATTCCATTTCCTTGCTCAAGACAGAGCTGCTGCCTATCTCCATTCCACATCAGGCACAGTCTACGCTACATGTTCCTTATTGCAGCTTCCACTGACTGAGTCTCCTACCTCACTCCACAGAGCGCTGAGCATGGCATTCACAAGCCTCTGGCCTGTGATCCCGGACACATCATTTTGCTGCTGTCACACCTCTAACAGAGCCCTGCCACGGCCACTTTGGAACTTTACATCACTTTTTAAAGCACAGTCATAGAATCACAGACTGGTTTGGGTTGGAAGGGACTCTTAAAGCTCATCCAGTTCCAACCCCTGCCACGGGCAGGGACACCTTCCACTAGAGCAGGTTGCTCCAAGCCCCTGTGTCCAACCTGGCCTTGAACACTGCCAGGGATGGGGCAGCCACAGCTTCTCTGGGCATCCTGTGCCAGCGCCTCAGCACCCTCACAGGGAAGAACTTCTGCCTAATATTTAATCTGAATCACCCCTCTTTCAGTTTAAAGCCATTCCCCCTTCTTCTGTCCCTACAGACCCTTGTAAAAAGTCCCTCTCCAGATTTTCGTATTGAGTCCTTTACAAGGAAAAGTCACATGAAATCTCAAAAATACCTCTGTTTCCTGCTTCGCTGCGGTTTAGAAGTTTCTTCGTAAGGGTTTTGAAATACATCCAAAAATATTGGTTCAAACTTTTTGAAAATCACAGTTGACACTTCAAAATTCCTCTCCAGCCTCTCCACTCGCTCTCGGAATTCCTGTGGTAGATTTGACATGTCCATCCACTTCTTCATTTTGCTAAAAAACTGAATTAGACTTAAAAGAAAAAAGGAAAGTCTGCTTTATTTTGAGCTTTACCTAGCTTCCTTTATTCTAGTTAAAGGAAAAAGCCAAAATACAACATATTAGCTCCTTAAAAACTAATATGATTAATATACAGATTTACTATTTGGATAGACTCCCAAGCTGTATATATTGTAAGCTTTTCACCTCCTATCATGTTGTTTTTCTCCTAGACTCTCTTCAAGGCACAGGCATGGAACAACTGATTGTATTTGAAGGCTGCCAGCACAGCCGTGTCAGG